>NW_027048921.1:0-7165 GCF_025399875.1 Dalotia coriaria
TTTTAAAAAAAGGGGTTTTAAATTTTTTTTTTTGCCAAAAAAACCCCCGTTTTAAACTTTAATCTTTTTGCAAAAGCCGGATTTTTTTTTTCGTTTTTTAAATAGCATTTAAAATTTACGTTAAAATTTGAAAAAAAATTTTTTTTAACAAAACAACTTTTAGCAACTGGTTTTAACGCGTAAAAAAAAAAACACAAATTTTTTTTTTATTCTTTTTTTAAATTTAAATAAAAGTTAAAAGTTTTTTTGCAAAAAGCACTTTTTTTGCAACGCTTTTAAGCTAAAACCTAAAAAACAAATTTTTAACGTTTTTATTAATTTTTTATTTAAGATTTCAACGTCAAAATTTAAAATTTTTTTTAGCAAAAAGCCTTTGGTTTTTTTGCGTTTTTAACCCTAAAAACCCAAAAAACAAATTTTATTATTCGTTTTTATTAATATTGCGTCTTTTTAACATTTCAAACCAAAATTTAAAATGTTTTTTTCAAAACGCACGTTTTGAGCAATCTGCTTTTTAAAGCGTAAAACAGCTAAAAAGCAATTTTTTTTTATTCGTTTTTTTTAATTTGCTTCTATTTGAACGATTTCAACGATCTAAAATCTTGAAAAACTTATTTTAGCAAAACAGCACGTTTTAAGGGTTTAATCTGCGTTTTAACGCGTAAAACACATAAAACGAAAAATTTTTATTATTCGTTTTTTTTTTTTTGCTTTTATTTAACGTTTCAACGATTTAAAAAGTTGAAAAAGCTTATTTTAAAAACAGCGTTTTGAGCTTTAATCGCGTTTTTTCGTAAAACACAAAAAGCGAATTTTTTTTACTTTTTTTATTAATTTGCTTTATTTGAACGTTTCAACGATTAAAAAACAAATCTTATTTTTGAAAAAGGGGCTTTTTGGGTTTTAAGCGTTTTTTTCCAAAAAAAGAAAAAAAATTTTTATTTTCGTTTTATTAAAATTTTCCATTTAAAACCAAAATTTTTTTAAAATGCATTTGCAAAACAGGTTTTTTTTTATTTCGTTTTTAAAATTTTTTTGACGAAATTTTTTTTTTTTTTTTTTTTAAATTTTCTTTTTTAACACAACGTTAAAAAATTAAAATCTTTTTTACAAAAACCCGGGTTTTAGGTTTAATTTTTTAACCCTAAAAAAAAAAGGTTTTTTATTTTCGTTTTTATTAAATTTTCTTCTAAACGATTTGGTTAAAATGCAAAAACTTAAGCAAAACGCCTTTTATTTTTCCGTTTAAACGTAAAAAGATAAAAAGACAAAAAATTTTTTTTTTTTTTTTTTTATTTTGCTTTATTTGAACTTTAACGTTAAAAACGAAAACGCAAAAAGACGTTTTATTTTTTGTTTTTTAAGCGTAAAAAAGTAAAAAGACAAAATTTTTTAAAACTTTTTTTAAAAATTTGGGTTTATTTTCGTTTAACGCTAAAACAAAAAGCATTTTAAAAAAAATTTTAAAGCTTTTTCGTTTTCGCGTAAAAACCTAAAAAGCTTTTTAACGTTTTTTTTTTAAAATTTTCCTTTTTTAACATTTAACGCAAAAGCGAAAAATTTTGAAAAAATTTTGGGTTTTTTTTCGGTTTTAACCAAAAAAAAAAAAGGTTTTTTAACGTTTTTTTTTTAAAATTTTCTTTTTTAACGTTTAAAAAAACTAAAACCGAAAATTTATTTTCCAAAAAATTTGGCTTTTTAACCCTTTAAGCGTAAAAAGCTAAAACGACGAAAACGTTTTTTTAATTTCTTTTTTTTAACATTTTAAAACCAAAATTTGAAAAACTTTTTTAAAAACCATTTTTACTTTTTAAACTTTTTAAAAAAAAAGCAAAAAACTTTTTTATTTGTTTTTATTTAAAAACCCCGAAATTTTTACGTTAAAAAAAAATGCTTATTTTCAAAAAGGTTTGAAATTTTAACGCGTTTTAACCTAAAAAGTAAAAGGAAAATTTTTCTTTTTTTTATTCTTTTTAAATTTCCATTTTAAAAATTTAAATCTTATTTTTAAAAACCCTTTAGCAACGCGTTTTTCCTAAAAAAAACTAAAAAGCGAAAAATTTTTTTTAAAAAATTTTTTTTTAATTTTTTTTAAAATTGCTTTCTTTTTAGCCGACGTTTAGTTTAAAGCGAGCTAAAACTTTAAAAAAGACGTTTTTATTTTCGTTTTAAATACGCATTTAACGATTTCACATTAAAAAAATTTTAAAATGCTTATTTTAGAAAAAGCATTTTATTTTAATTGCGTTTTAAGCTAAAAAAAAAATAAAAAACGTTTTTACTTTTATTTATTTTCTTTTAAATTTTAACATTAAAAATTAAAACTTATTTAAAAAAAAATTTTTTGCAAACCGTTTAAGCTAAAAAAGCTAAAAAGCAAAAAAATTTTTTTTTTTTTTTTTATTCTTTTTAAATTTCCATTAAAAATTAAAAATTATTTTTGAAAAAGCCTTTTTTGCCCCTTTTTTTTTTGGGGAACGCTAAAAAAAAAATTTTTTTTTTTTTAAAATTTTTTTTTAAGATTTCAACGATTAAAATCTTGAAAATGCTTATTTTAGCAAAACAGCACGTTTTGAGCTTTAATCTGCGTTTTTAAAGCGTAAAACAATAAAACGACGAATTTTTGTTATTGTTTTTTTTATTAATGTAGCTCTATTTGAACTATTTCAACGATCTAAAATGCGAAAATGCTTATTTTAGCAAAACAGCACGTTTTGAGCTTTATCTGCTTTTAACGCGTAAAACAGCATAAAACGACGAAATTTTTATTATTCGTTTTTTATTAATATTGCTCTATTTGAACGATTTCAACGATCTAAAATGCTTGAAAATGCTTATTTTAGCAAAACAGCACGTTTTTAGCTTTAATCTGCGTTTTTAAAGCGTAAAACAGCATAAAACGACGAATTTTTTTATTCGTTTTTATTAATATTCTTCTATTTGAACATTTTCAACGATCTAAAATGCTTGAAAATGCTTATTTTAGCAAAACAGCACGTTTTGAGCTTTAATCTGCGTTTTAACGCGTAAAACAGCATAAAAAAGACGAAATTTTATTATTCGTTTTTTTATTAATATGCTCTATTTGAACGATTTCAACGATTTAAAAAGCTTGAAAATGCTTATTTTGCAAAACAGCACGTTTTTAGCTTTTTAAACTGCGTTTTAACCCTAAAACAGCATAAAAAAGACGAATTTTTTTTATTCGTTTTATTAATATTGCTTCTATTTGAACGATTTCAACGTTAAAATGCGAAAATGCTTTTTTAGCAAAACGCACGTTTGAGCTTTTTAAACTGCGTTTTAACGCGTAAAACAACATAAAACGACGGAATTTTTATTATTCGTTTTTATTAATTGCGTCTATTTGAACGATTTCAACGATTAAAATGCTTGAAAATGCTTATTTTAGCAAACAGCACGTTTTGAGGGTTTAATCTGCGTTTTAAGCGTAAAACAACATAAAAAAGACGAATTTTAATTATTCGTTTTTATTAATATGCCTCTATTTGAACGATTTCAACGATGTAAAATGCTTGAAAATGCTTATTTTAGCAAAACAGCACGTTTTGAGCTTTAATCTGCGTTTTAACGCGTAAAACAACTATAAAACGACGAATTTTTATTATTCGTTTTTTTTAATATTCCTTCTATTTGAACGATTTTAACGATTAAAATGCTTGAAAATGCTTATTTTAGCAAAACAGACTTTTGAGCTTTTTAAACTCGTTTTAACGTAAAACAACATAAAACGACGGGAAATTTTTTTTTATTCGTTTTTTTTTAATATTGCGTTTTATTTGAACGATTTCCCAAAGATTAAAATGCGAAAATGCTTATTTTAGCAAAACAGCACGTTTTGAGCTTTAATCTGCGTTTTAACGCGTAAAACAGCATAAAAAAGCAAAATTTTTATTATTCGTTTTTATTAATATTGCTTCTATTTGAACGATTTCAACGATGTAAAATGCTTGAAAATGCTTATTTTAGCCAAAAAAGCACGTTTTGAGCTTTAATCTGCGTTTTAGCGTAAAACAGCATAAAACGACGAAATTTTTTATTATTCGTTTTTATTAATATTGCGTCTATTTGAACGATTTCAACGATCTAAAATGCTTGAAAATGTTATTTTAGCAAAACAGCACGTTTTGAGCTTTTAATCTGCGTTTTTAACGCGTAAAACAGCATAAAACGACGAAATTTTTATTATTCGTTTTTTAATATTGGGGTCTTTTGAACGATTTTTAACGATCAAAATGCTTGAAAATGATTATTTTCAGCAAAACAGCACGTTTTGAGCAATCTGCGTTTTAACGCGTAAAACAGCATAAAACGACAATTTTTTATTATTCGTTTTTTTATTAATATTTTCTATTTGACCCATTTCAACGATCTAAAATGCTTGAAAAAGCTTATTTTAGCAAAACAGCACGTTTGAGCTTTAATCTGCGTTTTAACGCGTAAAACAGCATAAAACGGCAGAAAATTTTATTATTCTTTTTTATTTATTGCTTCTATTTGAACGATTTCACGATCTAAAATGCTTGAAAATGCTTATTTTAGCAAAACAGCACGTTTTTAGCTTTAATCTCGTTTTTAACGCGTAAAAAGCAATAAAACGACGAATTTTTATTATTCGTTTTTATTAATATTTTATTTGGAAAAAAATGATTTCCCCGATCAAAATGCTTGAAAATGCTTATTTTAGCAAAACAGCACGTTTTGAGCTTTAATCTGCGTTTTAAAGCGTAAAACAGCATAAAACGAGTTTTTATTATTCGTTTTTTATTAATATTGCTTCTATTTGAACGATTTCAGCGATCTAAAATGCTTGAAAATGTTATTTTAGAAAACAGCCGTTTTGAGCTTTAATCTGCGTTTTAACGGTAAAACAACATAAAACGAAATTTTTTATTTTCGTTTTTATTAATATTGCTTTTATTTGAACGATTTCAACGATCAAAAAGCTTGAAAATGTTATTAGCAAAACAGCACGTTTTGAGGGTTTAATCTGCGTTTTACGCGTAAAACGCATAAAACGACGAATTTTTATTATTCGTTTTATTAATTTTTATTTGTACGTTTCAACGATCTATTGAAAGTTTTTTTTAAAACGGGACGTTTGAGCTTTATCTGCGTTTAACGCGTAAAACAGCAAAACGGCGTTTTTATTCTTTTTTATTAATTTGCTTCTATTTGAACGATTTCAACGATCTAAAATGCTTGAAAATGCTTATTTAGCAAAACAGCACGTTTTGAGCTTTAATCTGCGTTTTAACGCTAAAATAGCATAAAAAAGCAATTTTTATTTTCCTTTTTTATTAAATTAAATTAAAGCATTAACAATAACATTTTCAACGTCAATCTTGAAAATCATTAAACAACAGCAATCTGTTTTAATAAACAACAAAAACGAAATTTTTTTATTCGTTTTTTAATGCTTTTTACGAAAATTCAAAGATCTAAAAGCTTGAAAATGCCTTTAAAACACGTTTTAACTTTTAAATTCGTTTTAACCCAAAACGCATAAAAACGGGAATTAAATTGTCGTTTATGTTTTCCGTTAAAACGAATTTCAAAACGTGCTGTTCAAAAGCATTTCCGAAATCGTTAAATTACCAATATTAATAAAAACGAATAATAAAAATTCGTCGTTTTATGCTGTTTTTCCGTTAAAACAGATTAAAACTCAAACGTCTGTTTTTAATTTTCAAGCATTTAATTTGTTAATCATTCAAATAACTATTAAAACGAATAAAAATTCGTCGTTTTTAGCTGTTTTGCGTTAAAACGCAGATAAGCAAACGATCTTTCTTTAAAATAAGCATTTTCAGCTTTCGTCGTTAAATTTAAAAAGCGAGGGTAAAACGGAATAAAAAAAACGTCGTTTTTTTTACGTTAAAAGCCCGTGCTCCCCAACTCGTTTTAAAATAATTTTTCAGCATTTAAATCTTAAAAAGTTCCAAAAAATTTATAAAAAGGGTAATAAAATTTTTGTTAAAACCAAAATTTCCAAACATAAATTTTTTCTTAAAAAAAATTTTTTTTCATTTTTGTTTAAAACCAAAAAGGCAATTTAAAAAAAACAAAATAAAATCGTTTTTAGTTTTTCCTTAAAAGAATTGCTTTTAAAAAAAATTAACCTTTTAAGCGATTTTGCATTTTGGTTGGCTTCGAAAAAAAACATTTTTTTAAAAACGGTAATAAAAACGATTAAAAATTTTGTTTTTTTCGCGTTAAAACCGGGTAAACCACCCTTTTTTTTCTTTAAAAATCTTTTCAGCTGCTTTGAAAAACGTTAAAAAAAGAGCTGACAAAAAAGGCATAATTTAAAAATTTTTGTCTTTTTGGGGGAAACGTTAAAACCAAAACTTTTTTTTCCCAAAATGCATTTTCCGCATTTGGTGTTGAAAATCGTTTAAAAAAGGGGAATAAAAAAAAGGGGGTGGTTTTTTTTTTTACGCGAAAACCGGGGGGAAAAAACTGTTTAAAAAATTTTATTTTCGCATTTTTGGTTTAAAATCGTTCCAAACCAGGCTATTTAAAAAAAGGATTAAAAATGTTTTTTAAACTTTTTTTGGTTTGGGGAAAAAAACTGCTTTTCAAAAAAAGTTTTTTAAAAATTTTGTCGTTAAAACTTTTAAAAACGATTTTAAAAGGAATAAAAAATTGTCGTTTTTTTTTTTTACCCTTAAACGGTAAACCCCTTTTTTTTCAAAATGCTTTTTGCATTTTTTAGTCGTTGAACTAACAATATTAAAAGGCGTGGAAAAAAATTTAATGCTGTTTTGCGTTAAACCAATTAACTCGAAACGTGTTTTAAAAATAGCATTTTCAGCATTTTAGATCGTTGATCTTCAAATAAACATATTAAAAAGAGCGAATAAAAAAAATTCGTCGTTTTTATCTTTTTTTTACGCGTTAAACTTTCGAATTAAAGCCAAAACGGCTTTTCAAAATAACATTTTTCGCGTCCAAATTTTAGGGGGGCCCAAAAAAAAATTTAAAAAAGTTTTTCCCAAAAAATTTTAACTTTAAAAATTTTTAAACTTTCCAAAATTTTAAAAAGAAAAAAACTTTTTTGCCCAAAAAAATTTTTTTTTTTTTTTGGGGCCAAAAAAAAAATAAGGAAAATAAAAATTTGTCGTTTTTTAAAAAAAACAAA
>NW_027048922.1:0-7150 GCF_025399875.1 Dalotia coriaria
TTGTTGTACTTCCCCCTTTTTTTTTTAAAAAAAAAAAAATTTTTTTTTTTTTAAAAAAAAAAGAAAAATTTTTTAAAAACCTTTTTAAAAAAAAACCTTTTTTTTTTTTTAAAAAATTTTTTTTTTTAAAAAAAAATTAAAAAAAAAAAAAAATTTTTTTTAAGCTTTTTAAATTTTTTAAAAAAAAAAAAAAATTTTTTAAAAAAAAATTTTTCCCTTTTTTTGTTAAAAAAATTTTTTAAAAAATTAAAAAAAAAGGGGTTTTTTTTTTTTTTTTTAATTTTTAAAAAAAAAAACCCAAAAAAAAATTTTTTTTAAAAAAATTTTTTTTTTTTTTTTTAAAAAAAAAAAAAAAAAACCTTTTTAAAAAAAAACCTTTTTTTTTTGGCCCCAAAAAAAAAAAATTTTTCAAAAAAAAATTTTTCCCCTTTTTTTTTTTTTCGGAAAAACCAAAAAAAAATAAAAAAGAAAAAATTTTTTTTTTTTTTTTTTTTTGGTTTAAAAAAAAAAACAAAAAACCTTTTTTAAAAAAAAATTTTAAAAATTTTTTTTTAAAATTTTTTGGGGAAAATTAAAAAAAAAAAATTTTTTTTTTTTTCCTTTTTTTGGTCCCTTTTTAAAAAAAAATTTTCCAAAAAAAAAGGGTTTTGTTTTTTTTTTTAAAAAAAAAAAAAATTTTTTTTTTTTTTAAAAGGGAAAAAAAATTTTTTTTTTTTTTTAAAAAAAAAAAATTTAAAAGGAAAAAATTTTTGGAAAAATTTTTAAAACCCTTTAAAAAAAAATTTTTTTTTTTTGTTTTGCAAAAAAAAAATTTTTAAAAAAAAATTTTTTCCAAAAAAAAAAATTTAAAAATTTTAAAAAAAAATTTTTTTTTTTTTTAAAAAAAAAAAAAATTTTTTTTGCTGTTTTCCAAAAAAAATTTTAAAAAAAAATTTTTTTTTTAAAAAAAATTTTAAAAAAAAAAAAAAATTTTTTAAACCAAAAAAAAATTAATTTTTTGCTGTTTTTTGGGGAAAAAAATTTTTTTTTAAAAATTTTTTTTTTTAAAAAAATTTTAAAAAATTTTTTTTTTTTTTAAAATTTTTAAAAAAAAAAATTAAAATTTTTTTTTTTTTTTAAAAAAAAAAAAAATTTTTAAAAAATTTTTTTAAAAAAGCCAAAAATTTAAAAATTTAAAAAATTTTTTTTAAAAATTTCGTCGTTTTTATGCTGTTTTAAGAAGTTAAAACGCAGATTAAAAGCTCAAAACGTGCTGTTTTGTTAAAATAAGCATTTTCAAACATTTTAGATCGTTGAAATCGTTCAAATAGAAGCATATTAATAAAAACGAATAATAAAAATTTATCGTTTTATGCTGTTTTTCGCGTTAAAACGCAGATTAAAGCTCAAAACGTGCTGTTTTCAAAATAAGCATTTTCAAGCATTTAGATTTGCAATCGTTCAAATGACGCAATATTATAAAAACGAATAATAAAAATTTCGTCGTTTTTTGCTGTTTTACGCGTTAAAAGCGCAGATTAAACTCAAAACGTGCTGTTTTGCAAAAATAAGCATTTTCAAGCATTTTAGATCGTTGAAATCGTTCAAATAGGGAAACAATATTAATAAAAACGAACAATAAAATTTCGTCGTTTTTATGCTGTTTTACGCGTTAAAACGCAGTTAAAGCTCAAAACGATGCTGTTTGCTAAAATAAGCATTTTCAAGCATTTTAGATCGTGAAATCGTTCAAATAGACGCAATATTAATCAAAAACAAATAATAAAAAATTCGTCGTTTTTATGCTGTTTTACGCGTTAAAAACGCAGATTAAACTCAAAACGTGCTGTTTTGCTAAAATAAGCATTTTCAAGCATTTTAGATCGTTGAAATCGTTCAAATAGAAGCAATATTAAAAAACGAATAATAAAAATTTATCGTTTTATGCTGTTTTACAGTTTTAAACGCAGATTAAAGCTCAAAACTGCGTTTTGTTAAAATAAGCATTTTCAAGCATTTTAGATCGTTGAAATCGTTTCAAATAGAAGCAATATTAATAAAAACGAATAATAAAAAATCGTCGTTTTTTTGCTGTTTTACCGTTAAAACGCAGATTAAAACTCAAAACGTGCTGTTTTGCTAAAATAAGCATTTTCAAGCATTTTAGATCGTTGCAATCCCTTCAAATAGACGCAATTAATAAAAAACGAATAATAAAAATTTCGTCGTTTTTATGCTGTTTTACGCGTTAAAACGCAGATTAAACTCAAAACGTGCTGTTTTTGCTAAAATAAGCATTTTCAAGCATTTTAGATCGTTGAAATCGTTCAAATAAATCAATATTAATAAAAACGAATAATAAAATTGTCGTTTTATGTGTTTAGAGTTAAACGCAGATTAAAGCTCAAAGTGCTGTTTTGTTAAAATAAGCATTTTCAAACATTTTAGATCGTTGGAAATCGTTCTTAAATAGAAGCAATGTAATAAAAAACGAATAATAAAAAATTCGTCGTTTTTATGCTGTTTTACGCGTTAAAACGCAGATTAAACTCAAAACGTGCTGTTCTGCTAAAATAAGCATTTTCAAGCATTTTAGATCGTTGAAATCGTTCAAATAGACGCAATATTAATAAAAACGAATAATAAAAATTTCGTCGTTTTATGCTGTTTTACGCGTTAAAACGCAGATTAAAGCTCAAAACGTGCTGTTTTTCTAAAATAAGCCTTTTCAGCATTTTAGATCGTTGAAATCGTTCAAATAGAAGCAATATTAATAAAAACGAATAATAAAAAATTCGTCGTTTTATGCTGTTTTACGCGTTAAAACGCAGATTTAAACTCAAAACGTGCTGTTTTGCAAAATAAGCATTTTCAAGCATTTAGATCTTTGAAATCGTTCAAATAGACGCAATAAATAAAACGAATAATAAAATTTGTCGTTTTATGCTGTTTTACGCGTTAAAACGCAGAATAAAAGCTCAAAACGTGCTGTTTTGCTAAAATAAGCATTTTCAAGCATTTTAGATCGTTGAAATCGTTCAAATAGACGCATATTAATAAAAACGAATAATAAAAATTTCGTCGTTTTTATGCTGTTTTACGAGTTAAAACGCAGATTAAAGCTCAAAAACGTGTTTTTGTTAAAAACATTTTTCAAACATTTTAGATCGTTGAAATCGTTCAAATAGAAGCAATATTAATAAAAACGAATAATAAAAATTTATCGTTTTATGCTGTTTTACGCGTTAAAACGCAGATTAAACTCAAAACGTGCTGTTTTGCTAAAATAAGCATTTTCAAGCATTTTAGATCGTTGCAATCGTTCAAATAGACGCAATATTAATAAAAACGAATAATAAAAATTTCGTCGTTTTATGCTGTTTAGCGTTAAAACGCAGATTAAAAAGCTCAAAACGTGCTGTTTTGCTAAAATAAGCATTTTCAAGCATTTTAGATCGTTGAAATCGTTCAAATAGAATCAATATAAAAAACGAATATAAAAATTCGTCGTTTTTATGCTGTTTTACGCAAAACGCAGATTTAAGCTCAAAACGTGCTGTTTTGCTAAATAAGCATTTCAAGACATTTTAGATCTTTGAAATCGTTCAAATAGACGCAATAAAATAAAACGAATAATAAAATTTCGTCGTTTTATGCTGTTTACGCGTTAAACGCAATAAAGCTCAAAACGTTGCTGTTTTGCTAAAATAAGCATTTTCAAGCATTTGATCGTTGAAATGCGTTAAATAGACGCAAGTTTAAAAAAAACGAATAATAAAAATTTCGTCGTTTTGTAACATTTTAAGTTAAAACCAGATTAAAGCTCAAAACGTGCTGTTTTGTTAAAATACATTTCAAACATTTTACATCGTTGAAATCGTTCAAAGAAGCAATATTAATAAAAACGAATAATAAAATTCGTCGTTTTAGATTTTACGCGTTAAAACGCAGATTAAAGCTCAAAACATAACTGTTTTGCTAAAAATAACATTTTCAAGCATTTTAGATCGTTGAAATCGTTCAAATAGACGCAATATTAATAAAAAAATAAAATTTCGTCGTTTTTAGCTGTTTAACGTTAAAAACGCAGATTAAAAGCTCAAAACGTGTGACTAAAAAAGCATTTTCAAGCATTTTAGATCGTTAAACGTTCAAATAGAAGCAATAATAATAAAAACGAATAATAAAAATTTGTTTTTATGCGAGTTTACGCGTTAAAACGCAGATTAAAAACTCAAAACGTGCTTTTTAAAATAACATTTTCAAGCATTTTTAGATCGTTGAAATCGTTCAATAGCGCAATAAATTTTAAAAAAAGAATATTAAAATTTCGTCGTTTTATGCTTTTTACGCGTTAAAACGCAGAATAAAGCGCAAAACATTCTGTTTTGCTAAAATAAGCATTTTACAGCATTTTAGATCGTTGAAATCGTTCAAAGAGACGCAATAAAATAAAAAGAATAAAAATTTCGTCGTTTTATGCTGTTTTAGCGTTAAAAACGCAGAATAAAACGCAAAAGTGTGTTTTTCTAAATAAGCATTTTCAAGTATTTAGATCGTTGAAATTTCTAAAATAGACGCAATATTAATAAAAACGAATAAAAAAATTTTTTTGCGTTTTACGCGTTAAAACGCAAATTAAAACTCAAAACGTGCTGTTTTGCTAAAATAAGCATTTTCAAGCATTTTAGATCGTTGAAATCGTTTAAATAGAAGCAATATTAATAAAACGAATAATAAAATTCGTCATTGTTATGCTCTTTTACGCGTTAAAACGCAGATTAAAACTCAAAACGTGCTGTTTTGCTAAAATAAGCATTTTCAAAACTTTTTAAGATCCAAAAATCGCTCAAATAGACGCAATATTAAAAACAAATAATAAAAATTTCGTCGTTTTATGCTGTTTTACGCGTTAAAACGCAGTAAAACTGCCGTTTTAGCCAAAATAGCATTTTCAAGCATTTTAATCGTTAAATCGTTCAAATAGAAACAATATTAATAAAAACGAATAATAAAAATTCGTCGTTTTATGCTGTTTTCGCGTTAAACGCAGATTAAAACTCAAAACTGCTGTTTTGCTAAAATAAGCATTTTCAAGCATTTTAGATCGTTGAAATCGTTCAAATAGACGCAATATTAAAAACGAATAATAAAAATTTCGTCGTTTTTATGCTGTTTTACGCGTTAAAACGCAGATTAAAGCTCAAAACTGCTGTTTTGCTAAATAAAGCATTTTCAAGCATTTTAGATCGTTGAAATCGTTCAAATAGAAGCAATAAAATAAAAACGAATAATAAAAAAATTTTGTCGTTTTTTTTGCTGTTTTACGCGTTAAAACGCAGAATAAAAACTCAAAACGTGCTGTTTTTCTAAAATAAGCATTTTTTAAGCATTTTTGATCGTTGAAATCGTTCAAATAGACGCAATATTAATAAAAACGAATAATAAAATTTCGTCGTTTTTTTTGCTGTTTTTTCGCGGGAAAAAAGCAGATTAAAAATCAAAACGTGCTGTTTTTGCTAAAATAAGCATTTTCAAAACATTTTTTTTAAACGTTGAAATCTTCAAATAAAACGCAAAAATTAAATAAAAACGAATAATAAAAAAATTTGTCGTTTTTTTGCTGTTTTACGCGTTGAAACGCAGATTTTAAAAAACCCAAAAAGTGCTGTTTTTCTAAAATAAAAGCATTTTTTAAAACATTTTAGATCCCTTTAAAAACGTTCAAATAGAAGCAATATTAATAAAAACAATAATAAAAAATTTATCTTTTATGCTGTTTTTTCAGTTAAAACGCAGATTAAAACTCAAAACGTGCTGTTTTGTTTACAATAAAACATTTTCGGGATTTTTTGATCGTTGAAATCGTTTTAAATAGAAGCAATATTAATAAAAACGAATAATAAAAAAATTTGTCGTTTTTTTGCTGTTTTACGCGTTAAAACGCAGAATAAAGCTCAAAAAGTGCTGTTTTTTCTAAAATAAGCATTTTTTAAGTATTTTGATCGTTGGGAAAACGTTTTTAAAAAGACGCAATATTAATAAAAAAAGAATAATAAAAAAATTTGTCGTTTTTTAAAGCTGTTTTTTTCGCGTTAAAAAAGCAGATTAAAACTCAAAACGTGCTGTTTTTAAAATAAACATTTTCAACATTTTAGATCGGTTAAAAACGTTCAAATAGAAACAATATTAATAAAAAAAGAATAATAAAAAATTTTTGTCGTTTTTTTTGCTGTTTTTCGCGTTAAAACGCAGATTAAAACTCAAAACGTGCTGTTTTGCCAAAAAAAAACATTTTCAAGCATTTTTTTGATCGTTGAAATCGTTTTAAATAGAAGCAATATTAATAAAAACGAATAATAAAAAATTTGTCATTGTTAAAGCTCTTTTTCGCGTTAAAACGCAGATTAAAAACTCAAAAAGTGCTTTTTTTTGCTAAAATAAGCATTTTCAAAACATTTTTTGATCGTTGAAATCCCCCTCAAATAGACGCAATATTAATAAAAACGAATAATAAAAATTCGTCGTTTTTTTTGCTGTTTTACGCGTTAAAACGCAGATTAAAACCAAAACGTGCTGTTTTTGGGAAAATAAGCATTTTTAAGCATTTTAGATCGTTGAAATCGTTCCCAAAAAGACGCAATATTAATAAAACGAATAATAAAAATTCGTCCCTTTTTTTCTGTTTTTTTCGCGTTGAAACGCAGTTAAAGCTCAAAACGTGCTGTTTTGTAAAATAAGCATTTTCAAAAACATTTTAGATCGTTGAAATCGTTCAAATAGAAGCAATATTAATAAAAACAATAATAAAAAAAATTTTTCGTTTTTTTTGCTGTTTTAAAGAGTTAAAACGCAGATTAAAACTCAAAACGTGCTGTTTTTTTTACAATAAACATTTTCAAGCATTTTTTGATCGTTGAAATCGTTCAAATAGAAGCAATATTAATAAAAACGAATAATAAAAACCCTCGTTTTTTTTGCGTTTTACGCGTTAAAACGCAGAATAAAGCTCAAAACGTGCTGTTTTTTGCTAAAAAACATTTCAAGTATTTTAGATCGTTGAAATCGTTTAAATAGACGCAATATTAATAAAAAACGAATAATAAAAAAATTTGTCGTTTTAAAGCTGTTTTTTAAAAGCGTTTAAAACCCGCCAAAATTTTAAAAAGCT
>NW_027048923.1:0-7149 GCF_025399875.1 Dalotia coriaria
TTTTTTAAATTGCGTCTTTGAACGATTTCAACGATCTAAAATGCTTGAAAATGCTTATTTTAGCAAAACAGCACGTTTGAGCTTTAATCCCGCGTTTTTAAAGTGTAAAACAGCAAAAACGACAGAAATTTTTATTATTCGTTTTTTTTTAATATTGCCCTCTATTTGAACGTTTCAACGATCTAAAATGCTTTAAAATGCTTATTTTAGCAAAAAACAGCACGTTTGAGCTTTAATCTGCGTTTTAACGCGTAAAACAACATAAAACGACGAATTTTTTTTTTATTCGTTTTTTATTTTTATTGCGTCTATTTGAACGATTTCAAAAGGGTCAAAATGCTTGAAAATGCTTTTACAAGCAAAACAGCACGTTTTGAGCTTTTTAAACTGCGTTTTAACGCGTAAACACATAAAACGACAGAAATTTTATTATTCGTTTTTATTAATATTGCGTCTATTTCAACGATTTCAACGATCTAAAATGCTTGAAAATGCTTATTTTGCAAAACAGCACGTTTTTAGCTTTAATCTGCGTTTTTAACGCGTAAAACAACCTAAAAAAGACGAAATTTAAATTTTTCGTTTTTATTAAAATTCTTCTATTTGAACGATTTCCCAAAGATCTAAAATGCGAAAATCCCTTTTTTTAGCAAAACAGCACGTTTTGAGCTGTAATCTGCGTTTTAACGCGTAAAACAAGCATAATAACGACGAATTTTTATTATTAGTTTTTATTAATATTGCGTCTATTTGAACGATTTCAACGATGTAGAATGCTTGAAAATGCTTATTTTAGCAAAACAGCACGTTTTGAGCTTTAATCTGCTTTAACGCGTAAAACAACATAAAACGACGAATTTTTATTATTCGTTTTTTTTAATATTGCGTCTATTTGAACGATTTCAACGATCTAAAATGCTTGAAAATGCTTATTTTAGCAAAACAGCACGTTTTGAGCTTTATTCTGCGTTTTAACGCGTAAAACACATAAAACGACAGAATTTTATTATTCGTTTTATTTTTTTGCCCTCTTTTGAACGATTTCAAAAAGGGTCTAAAATGCTTGAAAATGCTTATTTTAAAAAAACAGCACGTTTTGGAGCTTTTAATCTGCGTTTTAACGCGTAAAACAGCATAAAACGACGAAATTTTTATTTTTCGTTTTTATTAATTGCCCTCTTTTGAACGATTTCAACGATCTAAAATGCTTGAAAATGCTTATTTTAGCAAAACAGCACGTTTTGAGCTTTTTAAACAGCGTTTTAACTTAAACCACATAAAACGACGACATTTTATTATTCGTTTTTATTAATATTGCGTCTATTTGAACGTTTCAACGATCTAAAATGCTTTAAAATGCTTATTTTAGAAAACAGCACGTTTTTAGCTGAATCTGCGTTTTAACGCGTAAAACACATAAAACGACGGGGCCTTATTAGTTTTTTTTTAATATTGCGTCTATTTGAACGTTTCAACGATGTAGAATGCTTGAAAATGCTTATTTTTTAAAAAAAGCACGTTTGGCTTTTCTGCGTTTTAACGCGTAAAAAAAACATAAAACGCAGATTTTTATTATTCGCTTTTTTATTAATTGCTCTATTTAAAGATTTCAACGTCTAAAATGCTTATTTTTTTTAGAAAAAAGCACGTTTTATTTTATTCTCGTTTTAACGCGTAAAACAGCATAAAACGGCAAAATTTTTTATTCGTTTTTTTTTTTATTTCGTCTATTTGAAATTTCACGATCTTTCTTGAAAATGCTTATTTTTTAAAAAAACCCGTTTGAGCTTTTTAAACGCGTTTTAACGCGTAAAACGCATAAAACGAAAAATTTTTTTTTATTCCCATTTTAAAAGCGTTTTGAACGATTTCAACGTCTAAAATGCTTGAAATGATTATTTTTTGCAAAACAGCCGTTTTTAACTTTAATCTGCGTTTTTAAAGCTTAAAACAACCCTAAAACGACAGAAAATTTTTTTTATTCGTTTTTTATTAATATTCGTCTATTTTGAACAAATTTTAACGATCTAAAATGCTTGAAAATGCATTTTAGCAAAACGGGACGTTTTGAGCTTTAATTCGTTTTAAAGGGAAAACAGCATAAAAAAGACGAAATTTTTTATTATTCGTTTTTTTAATTAAATTTCGTCCCCATTTGAACGATTTCAACGATCTAAAATGCTTGAAAATGCTTTTTAGCAAAACAGCACGTTTTTAGCTTTTTAAACTGCGTTTTTTAAAGCGTAAAACGCATAAAACGGCGAATTTTTTTTTATTCGTTTTTTTTTTTTAATATTGCTTCTATTTGGGAAAGAAATTTTAACGATCTAAAATGCTTGAAAATGCTTATTTTAGCAAAACAGCACGTTTTGAGCTTTTTCTGCAACCCTAAAAAGCATAAAAAGAGAGAATTTTTATTATTCGTTTTTTTTTTAATTTCTTTATTTTAACGTTTCAACGATGTAAAATGCTTGAAAAAGCTTATTTTAGCAAAACAGCACGTTTTTAGCTGTAATCTGCGTTTTAACGCGTAAAAAAGCATAAAAAAGACAATTTTTTTTTATTCGTTTTTTAATATTGCGTCCATTTGAACATTTCAACGATCTAAAAAGCGAAAATGCTTATTTTAGCAAAACAGCACGTTTTTTAGCTTTAATCCGCGTTTTTTAAAGCGTAAAAACACAAAACGACGAAATTTTATTATTCGTTTTTATTAATATTGCTTCTATTTGAACATTTCAACGATCGAAAATGCTTGAAAATCTTATTTTAGCAAAACAGCACGTTTTGAGTTTTTTAAACTGCGTTTTTAAAGCGTAAAACGCATAAAACGACGAATTTTTATTATTCGATTAAATTTCGTCTTTTGAACGATTTCAACGATCAAAATGCGAAAATCTTATTTTAGCAAAACACCCCGGGGGTTTAATCAGCGTTTTAACGCGTAAAACACATAAAACGCGAAATTTTTATTATTCGTTTTTATTAATTGCGTCTATTTGAAAGATTTCAACGATCAAAATGTTTAAAAAGCTTATTTTAGCAAAACAACGTTTTTAGCTTTAATCTGCGTTTTAACGCGTAAAAAAGCATAAAAACGACGAATTTTTTATTATTCGTTTTTTATTAATATTGCGTCTATTTGAACGATTTCAACGATCTAAAATGCTTGAAAATGCTTATTTTAGCAAAACAGCACGTTTTGAGCTTTAATCTGCGTTTTAACGCGTAAAACAGCATAAAACGACGAATTTTATTATTCGTTTTACTTAATATTGCTCTATTTGAACGATTTCAACGATCTAAAATGCTTGAAAATGCTTATTTTAGCAAAACAGCACGTTTTGAGCTTTAATCTGCGTTTTAACGCGTAAAACAGCATAAAACGACGAAATTTTTATTATTCGTTTTTATTAATATTGCGTCTATTTGAACGATTTCAACGATCTCAAAATGCTTGAAAATGCTATTTTAGCAAAACAGCACGTTTTGAGCTTTAATCTGCGTTTTAACGCGTAAAACAGCATAAAACGACGAAATTTTTATTATTCGTTTTTATTAATATTGCGTCTATTTGAACGATTTCAACGATCTAAAATGCTTGAAAATGCTTATTTTAGCAAAACAGTTTTGAGCTTTAATCTGCGTTTTAACGCGTAAACAGCATAAAACGACGAATTTTTATTATTCGTTTTTATTAATATTGCTTCTATTTGAACGATTTCAACGATCTAAAATGCTTGAAAATGCTTATTTTGGCAAAACACACGTTTTGAGCTTTTTAAACTGCGTTTTAACGCGTAAAACAGCATAAAACGACGATTTTTTTATTATTCGTTTTTATTAATTTTACTTCTATTTGAACGATTTCAACGATTTAAAATGCTTGAAAATGCTTATTTAGCAAAACAGCACGTTTTGAGCTTTTAATCTGCGTTTTTTAACGCGTAAAACAACATAAAACGACGAAATTTTATTATTCGTTTTATTAATGTGCGTCTATTTGAACGTTTCAACGATCTAAAATGCTTGAAAATCTTATTTTAGCAAAACACTTTACGTTTTTTGGAAAAACTTTTAATCTTTTTTCCCGGGTTTTAACGCGTAAAACAGCATAAAAACGACGAATTTTTTTTTATTCGTTTTTATTAATATTGCTTTTATTTTAACGATTCAACGATCTAAAATGCTTGAAAATGCTTATTTTAGCAAAACAGCACGTTTTTAGCTTTAATCTGCGTTTTAACGCGTAAAACACATAAAACGACGAAATTTTATTATTCGTTTTTATTAATATTGCGTCTATTTGAACGATTTCAACGATCTAAAATGCTTGAAAATGCTTATTTTAGCAAAACATCACGTTTTGAGTTTTAATCTGCGTTTTAACGTGTAAAACAGCATAAAAATGACGAATTTTTTATTATATTGTTTATCTTAAACGATTTCAACGATCTAAAATGCTTGAAAATGCTTATTTTAGCAAAACAGCAAGTTTTGAGCTTTAATCTGCGTTTTAACGCGTAAAACAGCATAAAAAACGACGAAATTTTTATTATTCGTTTTTATTTAATATTGCTTCTATTTGAACGATTTCAACGATCTAAAATGCTTGAAAATGCTTTATTTTAGCAAAACAGCACGTTTTGAGCTTTAATCTGCGTTTTAACGCGTAAAACAGCATAAAACGACGAAATTTTTATTATTCGTTTTTATTAATATTGCGTCTATTTGAACGATTTCAACGATCTAAAATGCTTGAAAATGCTATTTTAGCAAAACAGCACGTTTTGAGTTTTAATCTGCGTTTTAACGCGTAAAACAGCATAAAAACGACGAATTTTTATTATTCGTTTTTATTAATATTGCTTCTATTTGAACGATTTCAACGCTCTAAAATGCTTTGAAAATACTTATTTTAAGCAAAACAGCACGTTTTGAGCTTTTAATCTGCGTTTTAACGCGTAAACAGCATAAAAATGACGAATTTTTATTATTCGTTTTATTAATATTGCTTCTATTTGAACGATTTCAACGATCTAAAATGCTTGAAAATGCTTATTTTAGCAAAACAGCACGGTTTGAGTTTTAATCTGCGTTTTAACCCTAAACAGCATAAAAAAGACGTATTTTTATTTTTTTCCTTTTTATTAATATTGCGTCTTTTGAAACGGGTTTCAACGATCTAAAATGTTTTAAAATGATTATTTTAGCAAAAAAGCAAGTTTTTTAACTTTAATCTGCGTTTTAAGCGTAAAAAAGCCTAAAAACGACGAAATTTTTTTTTATTCGTTTTTTATTAATATTGCGTCTATTTGAACGATTTCAACGATCTAAAATGCTTTTAAAAAGTTTTTTTTAGCAAAACAGCACGTTTTGGCTTTAATCTGCGTTTTAACGCGTAAAACAGCATAAAAAAGACGAATTTTTTTTTATTCGTTTTTATTAATATTGCTTCTTTTGGGAAAGATTTAACGATCTAAAATGTTTAATAAAGCTTTTTTTTTAGCAAAACAGCACGTTTTGAGTTTTAATCTCATTTTAACGCGTAAAACAGCGTAAAAACGGGACGGTTTTTTTTTTTTATTAATATTGCTTCTGTTTGAACGATTTCAACGATCTAAAAAACTTGAAAAAAGCTTTTTTTTAGCAAAACAGCCGTTTTTAGCTTTTTCGCGTTTTAACGCAAAACGGGATAAAAAACGACGAATTTTTTTTATTCGTTTTTATTAATATTGCGTCTATTTGGGGAAAGATTTCAACGATCTAAAAAGCTTGAAAATGCTTATTTTGAAAAAAGCCCTTTTGAGCTTTTTAAACTGCGTTTTAACGCGTAAAAAAGGGATAAAAAAAGACGAATTTTTTTTTATTCGGGTTTTTTTAATTTGCTTCTATTTAAACGATTTCAACGATCTAAAAATGCCCAAAAAGCTTTTTTTAGCAAAACAGCACGTTTTGAGCTTTTTAAACTGCGTTTTAACGCGTGAAACAGCATAAAAATGACGAATTTTTTTTTTATTCGTTTTTTTTTAATATTGTTTTTATTTAAACGATTTCAACGATTAAAAAAGCTTGAAAATGCTTTTATTTTAGCAAAACAGCACGTATTGAGCTTTTTAAACTGCGTTTTAACGCGGGAAAACAAAAAAAAAACGACGAAATTTTTTTTTTTATTCGTTTTTTTTTTAATATTGCTTCTATTTGAACGATTTCAACGTCTAAAATGCTTGAAAAAAGCTTATTTTTTGCAAAACAGCAAGTTTTGAGCTTTAATCTGCGTTTTTTTAAAGCGTAAAACAGCATAAAAAAAGACGAATTTTTATTATTCGTTTTTTTAATTTGCGTCTTTTGAACGATTTCCCGATCCAAAAAAGCTTGGGAAAAGCTTATTTTAAACAAAACAGCACGTTTTGAGCTTTTTAAACTGCGTTTTTTAAAGCGAAAACGGGATAAAAAAGACGGGGAAAATTTTTTTTATTCGTTTTTTTTAAAAATTGCGTCTATTTGGGAAAGATTTCAACGATCCAAAAAAGCTTGAAAATGCTTATTTTAGCAAAAAAGCACGTTTTGAGCTTTTTAAACTGCGTTTTAACGCGAAAAAAAACATAAAAACGACGAATTTTTTTTTATTCGTTTTTTTTAATATTGCTTCTATTTGAACGTTTCAACGATCAAAATGTTTAAAATGCTTATTTTAAAACAAAACAGCCCTTTTGAGCTTTTTAAACTGCGTTTTAACGCGTAAAACAACATTTAAAAAAGACGAAATTTTTTTTATTCGTTTTTTTAATATTCTTCTATTTGAACGATTTCAACGATCTAAAAAAGGGGAATATTTTATTTTTTTGCAAAACAGCCCTTTGAGCTTTTAAATTTTGCGTTTTTTAAAGCGTAAAACAGTATAAAAAAGACGAATTTTTTTTTTATTCGTTTTTTTTAATATTGCGTCTATTTTGAACGATTTCAACGATCTAAAATGCTTGAAAATGCTTTTTTTTAAAACAAAAAGAAGTTTTTTAGCTTTTTAAACTGCGTTTTTTAAAGCGTAAAAAAGCATAAAAACGACGAATTTTTTTTTTTTCGGGGGTTTTTAAATTTAAATTTTTTTTGGCCTTTTCTTTTTTTTTTTAAAAAATTTTTTATTTTTTT
>NW_027048924.1:0-7146 GCF_025399875.1 Dalotia coriaria
CTAAATTTCTTTAACTTTTAGATTTAATCGTTAAATCGTTAATAAAAATAATAAAAGTTAAAATGTTTTTTAGCGTTTTTTGCTTAAAACGCGTTTTGCTAAAAAAGCTTTTCAAAAAGCATTTTAAATTTTTAAAACGTTAAATGGCAATACGTAATAAAGAAAAAAATAATTAAATTTCGCGTTTTATGCTGTTTCGCGTTAAAACGCAGATTATCAAACATAAGCATTTTAGCATTTTAGATGTTAATTCAAATTTAGATCATTAAATAAACAAATAAAATGCATGTTTAACTTATAATTAAAATTCGTTTTATAAGCTGATTACGCGTGTTTGCTAAAAAAGCATTAAGCTTTTTGCTAAATAAGCTTTTCAACATTAGATCAATGAAATTTCAAATAATAAAAAAGCTAATAATTAAAAATGTCGTTTTTATGCTGTTTAAACGCGTTAAACTCAAATTGGGTTTGAAAATAATCATTTTGCAAGATTATAATTTTCAAGATCGTTTAGATCGATGCAATATTAAATAGACGAAATAATAAAAATCGTCGAATTTATGTCGTTTTACGCGTTAAGTTAAAGCTTAAAACGTGCTTTAAAATAAAGCATTCTGTTTTAGATTTAAACATTTCAAAGCATTATTAGATTAAAACGAATAAATAAATCGTAATTTATGTTATAATTAAAACGCTTTAAATGCTAGCGTGTTTTAGCTAAAATTAAGCTTTAAAGCTTTTTGATGTTTAAATATAAGCTCAAATTTAAATAAAAATCGTTGAAATATTTCCATGGTTTTATTGTAAAAACGAATTAAAAAATTTCAAACGTTTTAGTTTTGCGTTAAAACGAAGATTAATCAAATTTTGCTGTTTTGCTAAATAAAGAATATTAAAAAATTAGATTTAAAATCGTTCGATAACATATTAGTAAAAGAATAATAAAAAGTCAAATTTTGCTGTTTTTAAATAAGCGTTAAAAGCAGATTAAAGCTTTAAATCTGTTTTTTAAAATAAGCAATTTTAAAGAGATAAAAATTGCGTCGTTCAATGGGAATATTACGTTAAAACGAATAATAAAAATTCGTTTTGCTAAAATGCTTTTACGCGTTAAGACGCAGATTAAAACTCAAAACTTGCTGTTTTTGCTTTAAAATAAAAGCATTTTCAAGCATTTGGAGTCGTTGAAATCGTTCAAATAGACGCAATATTAATAAAAAACGAATAATAAAAATTTCGTCGTTTTTATGCTGTTTTTTACGATGTTAAAACGCAGATTAAAGCTCAAAAACGCGTGCTGTTGTTTTGCTAAAGTAAATTTTTCAAGCATTTTAGATCGTTGAAGTCGTTCAAATAGAGAAGCAATATTAATAAAAACGAAGAATAAGATTCGTCGTTTTATGCTGTTTACGCGTTAAAACGCAGATTAAAGCTCAAAACGTGCTGTTTGCTTTAAAATAAGCACGAAATTTTAGATCGTTGAAAAGTGGTCAAATAGAAGCAATATTAAGCGAAACGAATAATAAAAATTCGTCGTTGTTAGCATGCTGCGACGCGTTGCAAAACGCAGATTAAAGCTCAAAACGTGTTGTTTTGCTAAAATAAGCTTCAAGCACATTTTAGATCGTTGAAATCGTTCAAATAGAAGCAATATTGGCAAAAACGAATAATAAAATTTCGTCGTTTTATGCTGTTTTGCGTTAAAACGCAGATTAAAGCGCGCTCAAAACGTGCTGTTTACGGCACAAAACCAGCATTTTTCGGCATTTTTGAATCGTTGAAATCGTTCAAAATAGACGCAATATTAATAAAAAGAGAATAATAAAAATTCTTTTTGTCGTTCTTATGCTGTTTTGCGCGTTAAAACGCGATTAAAGCCAAAAGCGCTGCGTTTCAAAATAAGCATTTTCAAGCATTTTAGATCGTTGAAATCGTTCAAAATAGACGCAATAATGGCAAAACGAATATAAAAATTTCGTCGTTTTATGCTGTTTTACGCGTTAAAACGCAGATTAAAACGTGCTGTTTTGCTAAAATAAGCATTTTTCAAGCATTTTGAAGGTCGTTGGAAATCGTTCAAATAGAAACAATATTAATAAAAACGAAAGAATAAAAAATTCGTCGTTTTATGCTGTTTTACGCGTTAAAACGCAGATTAAAGCTCAAAACGTGCTGTTTTGCTAAAATAAGCTTTGACACAGCATTTTTAGATCGTTGAAATCGTTCAAATAGAAGCAATATTAATAAAAACGGAATAATAAAAATTCGTCGTTGTTATGCTGTTTTACGCGTTAAAACGCAGATTAAAGCTTCAAAACGTGTTGTTTTGCTAAAATAAGCATTTTCAAGCATTTTAGATCGCGTTGAAATCGTTCAAATAGAAGCAATAATGTAAAAAGCGAATAATACAAAATTTAAAAATCGGTTTTACATGCTGTTTTTGCGGTGAAACGCAGATTAAAACTCAAACGATGCTGTTTTGCTAAAATAAGCATTTTCAAGCATTTTAGATCGTTGAAATCGTTCAAATAGAAGCAATTAATAAAACGGAGCAAATAAAACTTCGTCGTTTTATGCTGTTGTTTTACGCGTTAAAACGCAGATTAAAACTCAAAACGTGCTGTTTTGCTAAAATAATCATTTTCATTTTTAGATCAGCGAAATCGTTCAAATAGACGCAATATTAATAAAAACGAATAATAAAAATTTCAATCGTTTTTATGCTGTTTACGCGTTAAACGCAGATTAAGCGCAAAACGTGCTGTTGTTTTTGCTAAAATAAGCATTTTCAAGCATTTTAGATCGTTTGAAATCGTTCAAATAAACAATATTAATAAAAACGAATAATAAAAGATACGTCGTTTTTTATACTTTGTTTTTACGCGTTAAAACGCAGATTAAAACTCAAACGTGCTGTTTTGCTAAAATAATCATTTTGAAGCATTTTAGATCGTTGAAATCGTTCAAACAGACGCAATATTAATAAAACGAATAATAAAAATTCGTTTGTCTTTATGCTGTTTTAGCGCGTAAAACGCATATTAAAGCTCAAAACGTGCTGTTTTGCTAAAATAAGCATTTTCAAGCATTTTAGATCGTTGAAATCGTTCAAATAGACGCAATATTATTAATAAAAACGAATAATAAAAAATTTCGTGTTTTTATGCTGTTTACGCAAAACGCAGATTAAAAGCTCAAAACGTGCTGTTTTGCTGTAAACACAAGCAGATCGTTGAAATCGTTCAAATATAAGCAATATTAATAAAAAACAAATAATAAAAATTCGTCGTTTTTATGCTGTTTTGCGCGTTAAAACACTGAATTAAAAGCTCAAAACGTGCTGTTTTATAAAATAATCATTTTCAAGCACTTTAGATCGTTGAAATCGTTCAAATAGACGCAATATTAATAAAAACGAATAATAAATTTCGTCGTTTTATGCTGTTTACGCGTTAAAACGCGAGATTAAAACTCAAAACACGTGCTGTTTTGCTAAAATTAAGCATTTCAAAGCATTTTGAATCGTTGAAATCGTTCCAAATAATAGACGGAATATTAATAAAAAAACGAATAATAAAAATTTCATCGTTTTTATGCTGTTTTACGCACAAAACGCAGATTAAAGCTCAAAATGTGCTGGCTTTTGCTGAAATAAGTATTTTTCAAGCATTTTAGATCGTTGAAATGGACCAAATAGAAGCAATATTAATAAAAAACGAAAAATAAAATTTCGTCGGTTTTATGCTGTTTTACGCGTTAAAACGCAGATTAAAAGCTCAAAACGTGCTGTTTTTGCTAAAATAAGCATTTCAAGCATTTTTAGATCGTTGAAATCGTTCAGAAATAGAAGCAATTAATAAAACGAATAATAAAACTTCGTCGTTTTATTAATGCTGTTTTACGCGTTAAAACGCCGCAGATTAAAGCCTCAAAACGTGCTGTTTTTGCTAAAATAAGCATTTTTAAGCATTTTAGATCGTTGAAATCGTTGAAAATAAACAATATTAGCAAAAACGAATAATAATAAAAATTCGTCGTTTTATGCTGTTTTTGTTAAAACGCAGATTAAAGCTCAAAACGTGTTGTTTTTGCTTTAAAATATTTCCAAGCATTTTAGATCGTTGAAATCGTTCAAATAGAAAACAATATTAATAAAAAAGCGAATAATAATAAAAATTTCGTCACGTTTTTATGCTGTTTTACGCGTTAAAACGCAGATTAAAGCTCAAAACGTGCTGTTTTGCTAAAATAAGCATTTACCAGCATTTTTTAGATCGTTGAAATCGTTCAAATAGAGCAATATTAATAAAAAACGAATAATAATAAAAATCGTCATTTTATGCTGTTTACGCGTTAAAACGCAGATTAAAACTCAAAACGTGCTGTTTTTGCTAAATATTTTCAAAGCATTTTAGATCGTTGAAATCACGTTCAAATATAGACGCAATATTAATAAAAAAACGAATAATAAAATCACGTTTTTATGCTGTTTTACGCGTTAAAACGCAGATTAAAAGCGCAAAAACGTGCTGTTTTGCTAAAATAAGCATTTTCAAAGCATTTTAAGATCGTTGAAGTTCCAAATAGAAAACAATATTATTATAAAACTAATAATAAAAAAATCGTCGTTTTATGCTGTTTTTTGCGCGTTAAAACGCGAAGATTAAAGCTCAAAACGTGCTGTTTTGCTAAAATAATCATTTTCAAGCATTTTAGATCGTTTGAAATCGTTTAAATAGACGCAATATTAATAAAAACGAAAAATAAAAATTTCGTCGTTTTATGCTGTTTTACGCGTTAAAACGCAGATGAAATAACGTGCTGTTTTTTGCTAAAATATAATAAAGCATTTTTCAAGCATTTTAGATCGTTGAAATCACGTTCAAAATAGAGCAATATTAATAAAAACGAATAATAAAAAATTCGTCGTTTTATGCTGTTTACGCGTTAAAACGCAGATTAAAACTCAAAACGTGCTGTTTGCTAAAATAAGCAATTTCAGGCACTTTAGATCGTTGAAATCGATTCAAATAAATATTAATAAAAAACGAATAATAAAAATTTCGTCGTTTTTATGCTGTTTTGCGCGCGTTAAAACGCAGATTAAAGCTCAAAACGTGCTGTTTTAGCACAAAATAAGCTTTTTCGAAAAGCATTTTTTAGATCGTTGAAATCGTTCAAATAGAAGCAATATTAATAAAAAAAGAATAATAAAAATTTTGCGTTTTTTTGCTTTTACGCGTTAAACGCAGATTGCTCAAAAAGTGTGTTTTTTAAAAAAAGCTTTTCGCATTTTAATGTTGAAATCGTTCAAAAAAACAATAATAAAAACGAATAAAAAAAAATTGCGTTTTTATGCTTTTTACCCTTAAAACCCGATTAAACTCAAAAAGGGTTTTCAAAAAACTTTTTAAGCTTTTTTTGCGTTAAACGTTAAATAAAACTTTTAAAAAAAAAAAAAATTCCTTTTTTTGTGTTCCCTTAAAAGCAATTAAACTAAAAAATCGTTTGCTAAATATTTTTTAGCTTTTAGCGTTAAAGCTAAAAGGCTTTTTAAAAAAAATAAAAATTTGTCGTTTTAACGTTTTAGCGTAAAATAAAAAACCCAAAAATTAAAAATTTGCTTTTGCTTTTTCAGCTTAAAACGTGAAACTTCAAAAGGCTTTTAAAAAAGAATAAAATTCGCTTTAGTGTTTTAAACCCTTAAAAGCAGATTAAATAAAACCGTTTTAAAAAAAGCTTTTAAGCTTTTTCCCTTAAAACGTTCAAATAAAAGAATTTTAAAAAGAAATTTAAAAAATTTGTCGTTTTAAAACGTTCCTAAAAGCAATTAAAACCAAAAAAAACGTGTTTTGTTAGCTTTAACTTAGATTTAAAGCTAAAGGCTTTTTTAAAAAAAAGAAAAATTTTTAAAATTGTCGTTTTATGTTTTAAAGCGTTAAAAGCAAGATTAATAAAATGTCGTTTTTGCTAAAAACTTTTAAGCTTTAAACGTTAAATCGTTCAAATGGCAAAATTAAAAAAAAGAAAAAAAATTGTCGTTAAAAGCTTTAATTAAAACGAATTAAAATCCTTTTTGTTTTTGCTTAAAAGCATTTTTAAACATTTGTTTTGTCGTTAAATAGCGAATTTAATTAAAACGAAAAAAAAATTTTTCGGTATTTTAAACGTAAAAAATTAAAAATTTATGTGTGTTTTGCTTAAAAAAGATTTTAAGCATAAAAAGTTGTTTTTTAAAAAAAAGAATTTCAAAAAATAATTAAATTGGGCTAGCTTTAATTAAAAAAAATAAAAATCCTGTTTTTTTGCTTAAAAAATATTTTTAAACATTTTGTCTAAATCTTCAAAAGCATTTTAATTAAAAAGTTTAAAAATTTGCTTTTCTTAATAAAAAAGAATTTAAAACTCAAATGCTGTTTTGCTAAAAAAGATTCAAGCTTTTAGTCGTTGAAATGTTCAAAGAACAATTTAAAAAACAAAAAAAAATTTTTTAGGTTAAGTTAAAACGCGTTCTTTAAATGCTGTTTTGCTTAAAAAAAGCAAATTTCAAAACTTTTTATCGTTGTGTTAAATAAAGCAATTTAATAAAAAGAATTTAAATATTCGCGTTTTTTTCACGGTTTAAAAGGAAATTTGCTAAATGCTGTTTTGCTTAAAAAAAGATTTAAAACATTTAGTCGTTTTCGTCAAATAAAGAAAATTTTTAAAAAAAACGGAATTAAAAATCGTGTTTGGGGTTTAATTAAAACGAAAATTTAAAAATTTTCCTTTTCTGTTTTGCTTAAAATAAACATTTTAAAAACTTTAACGTTGTTTTTTAAAAAAAAGCAATTTAATTTAAAAAGAATTTAAAAAAGCTTTTACTTTTACGCGTTAAAATTTGTTAAGCTAAAACGGCTGTTTGCTAAAATGCGTTTTCAAATTTAAATTTAAATCGTTAAATAGACGAAATTAAAAAACGAATAATAAAAACGGTTTTAATTTTTGCGTTAAAATGTTAAAAATTAAAACGGTTGCTAAAATGCTTTTTAAGCATTTTTAACTTTTAATCGTTGAAATGGAAATAAAAAATTTAAAAAAAAATCGCTTTTAATGTTACGCGTTAAAACGAGTTAAACTCAAACGGTTAAAAACTTTTTAAATTTT
>NW_027048925.1:0-7143 GCF_025399875.1 Dalotia coriaria
TTTGCTCTATTTGACATTTAACGATCTAAAATGCTTGAAAATGCTTATTTAGCAAAACAGCACGTTTTGAGCTTTAATCTGCGTTTTAAGCGTAAAAACATGCATAAAAGACGGATTTTTATTATTCGTTTTTATTAATATTGCTCTATTTGAACGATTCCCAAAGATCTAAAATGCTTGAAAATCTTATTTTTTGCAAAACAGCACGTTTTGAGCTTTTTAAACTGCCCTTTTAATGCGTAAAAACATCATAAAACGACGAATTTTTATTATTCGTTTTTAGTAATATTGCTTCTATTTGAACGATTTCAACGATCTAAAATGCTTGAAAATGCTTATTTTAACGAAACAGACGTTTGAGCTTTAATCTGCGTTTTAACCGTAAAACAGCATAAAACGACGAATTTTTATTATTCGTTTTTATTAATAGCTTCTATTTGAACGATTTCAACGATCTAAAATGCTTGAAAATGCTTATTTTAGCAAAACAGCACGTTTTGAGCTTTAATCTGCGTTTTAACGCGTAAAACAGCATAAAACGACGAATTTTTATTATTCGTTTTTTATTAATATTGCGTCTATTTGAACGATTTCAACGATCTAAAATGCTTGAAAATGCTTATTTTAGCAAAACAGCACGTTTTTAGCTTTTAATCTGCGTTTTTAAGCGTAAAACAACATAAAACGACGAATTTTTATTATTCGTTTTTTATTAATATTGCTTCTATTTGAACGATTTCAACGATCTAAATGCTTGAAAATGCTTATTTTAGCAAAACAGCACGGTTTTAGCTTTAATCTGCGTTTTTTAAAGCGTAAACAACATAAAACGACAGAAATTTTATTATTCGTTTTTTTTTTTTATTGCGTCTATTTGAACGATTTCGACGATCTAAAATGCTTGAAAATGCTTATTTTAGCAAAACAGCACGTTTGAGCTTTTTAAACTGCGTTTTAACTCGTAAAACAGCATAAAAAAGACGAATTTTTATTATTCGTTTTTTTTAATATTGCGTCTATCTGAACGATTTCAACGATCTAAAATGCTTGAAAATGCTTATTTTCGCAAAACAGCACGTTTTGAGCTTTTTAAACAGCGTTTTAACGCGTAAAACAGCATAAAAACGACGAAATTTTTATTATTTGTTTTATTAATATTGCGTCTATTTGAACGATTTCAACGATCTAAAATGCTTGAAAATGCTTATTTTAGCAAAACAGCACGTTTGAGCTTTAATCTGCGTTTTACGCGTAAAACAACATAAAACGACGAATTTTTTATTATTCGTTTTTATTTTATTGCGTCTATTTGAACGATTTCAACGATCTAAAATGCTTGAAAATGCTTATTTTAGCAAAACAGCACGTTTTGAGCTTTAATCTGCGTTTTTTAAAGCGTAAAACAGCATAAAAACGGCCGAATTTTTATTATTCGTTTTTATTTATTGCTTCTATTTGAACGATTTCAACGATCTAAAATGTTTGAAAATGCTTATTTTAGCAAAACAGCACGTTTGAGCTTTTATTTTGCGTTTTAACGCGTAAAACAGCATAAAACGACGAATTTTTATTATTCGTTTTTATTAATATTTGAAAAGCTTCTATTTGAACGATTTCAACGATCTAAAATGCTTGAAAATGCTTATTTTTAGCAAAACAGCACGTTTTGAGCTTTAATCTGCGTTTTAATGCGTAAAACATCGCATAAAAGCGACGAATTTTTTTTATTATTCAGGTTTTTTATTAATATTGCTTCCTATTTGAACGATTTTCAACGATCTAAAATGCTTGAAATGCTTATTTTAACGAAACAGCACGTTTTGAGCTTTAATCTGCGTTTAACTCGTAAAACAGCATAAAACGACGAATTTTATTATTCGTTTTTGATTAATATTGCTTCTATTTGAACGGTTCAACGATCTAAAATGCTTGAAAATGCTTATTTTAGCAAAACAGCACGTTTTGAGCTTTAATCTGCGTTTTAACGCGTAAAACAGCATAAAAACGACGAATTTTTGTATCGATTTTTTATTAATATTGCGTCTATTTGAACAGTTTCAACGATCACAAAATGCTTGAAAATGCTTATTTTAGCAAAACGGCACGTTTTTGAGCTTTTAATCTGCGTTTAACGCGTAAAACAGCATAAAACGACGGGTACATTATTACCGTTTTTTATTAATGGCTAGCTTCTATTTGAACGATTTCAGCGATCTAAAATGCTTGAAAGTACTTTATTTTAGCAAAACAGCACGTTTTGACTTTATTCTGCGTTTTAACGCGTAAAACAACATAAAAACGACGGGAATTTTTATTATTCGTTTTTTATTAATATTGCGTCTATTTGAGCGATTTCGAGTCACAAAATGCTTGAAAATGCTTATTTTAGCAAAACAGCGTTTTTGAGCTTTAATCTGCGTTTTTTAACGCGTAAAGAGCATAAAAAGCGGCAATTTTTATTATTCGTTTTATTATATTACTTCTATTTAAAACGATTTCAACGATCAAAATGCTTGAAAATGCTTATTTTAGCAAAACAGCACGTTTTGAGCTTTAATCTGCGTTTTAACGCGTAAAACAGCATAAAAACGCGACGAATTTTTATTATTCGTTTTTATTAATGGCCGCGTCCATTTGGAATGATTTCCAGCGATCTAAAATGCTTGAAAATGCTTGTTTTGTAAAACAGCACGTTTTGAGCTTTAATCTGCGTTTTAACGCGTAAAACAGCATAAAACGACGAGAATTTTTTGTATTCGTTTTTTTTTTTTTTAAATGGTAGCTTCTATTTGAACGATTTCAGCGATCTAAAATGCTTGAAATGCTTATTTTTAGCAAAACAGCACGTTTGAGCTTTTATTCTGCGTTTTAACGCGTAAAACAGCTTATAAAAACGACGAATTTTTATTATTCGTTTTTATTAATGTTGAAAAGCTATTTGAACGATTTCAGCGATCTGGAAATGCTTGAAAAGTACTTATTTTAGCAGCAGCAAAACAGCACGTTTGAGCTTTAATCTGCGTTTTAATGCGTAAAACATCATAAAGCGACGATTTTTTATTATTCGTTTTTTTTTATTAATATTACTTCTATTTGAACGATTCAACGATCTAAAATGCCCGAAAATGCTTATTTTAACGAAACAGCACGTTTTGAGCTTTTAATCTGCGTTTTAATAGTAAAAACAGCATAAAACGACCAGCGAATTTTTATTATTCGTTTTTGATTAATGTGCTTCTATTTAACGATTTCAACGATCTAAAATGCTTGAAAATGCTTATTTTTTAGCAAAACAGCGCACGTTTTGAGCTTTAATCTGCGTTTTAACGCGTAAAACAGCATAAAACGACGAATTTTTATTATTCGTTTTTTATTAATATTTGCGTCTATTTGAACGATTTCAGCGATCACAAATGCTTGAAAATGCTTATTTTAGCAGCAAAACAGCGCGATTTTGAGCTTTATTCTGCGTTTTAACGCGTAAAACAGCATAAAAACGACAGAGAATTTTTATTATTCGTTTTTATTTTTTATTTGCGTCTATTTGAACGATTTCAACGATCTAAAAAGCTTGAAAATGCTTATTTTAGCAAGGCTTAACACGTTTGAGCTTTAATCTGCGTTTTTAACGCGTAAAACAATAAAACGACGAATTTTTTATTATTCGTTTTTATTAATAATGTACTTCAATTTGAACGATTTCCAGCGATTTAAAATGCTTGAGAAATCCTTATTTAAAATGCTTATTTTAGCAAAACAGCACGTTTTGAGCTTTTATTCTGCGTTTAACGCGTAAAACACATAAAACGACGAAATTTTTATTATTCGTTTTTATTAATATTGCGTCTATTTGAGCGATTTCAACGATCTAAAATGCTTGAAAATGCTTATTTTAAGCAAAACAGCACGTTTGAGCTTTAATCTGCGTTTTAACGCGTAAAAGCATAAAATGACAATTTTTATTATTCGTTTTTATTAATATTGCTTCTATTTAAACGTTTCAACGATCTAAAATGCTTAGAAAATGCTTATTTTAGTAAAACAGCACGTTTGAGCTTTAATCTGCGTTTAACGCGTAAAACAGCATAAAACGACGAATTTTTTATTATTCGTTTTTATTAATTTGCGTCTATTTGAATGATTTCAACGATCAAAATGCTTGAGAATGCTTATTTTTAGCAAAACAGCACGTTTTGAGCTTTAATCTGCGTTTAACGCGTAAAACAGCATAAAACGACAGAATTTTATTATTCGTTTTTTTTTAATATTGCTTCTATTTGAACGATTTCAACGATCTAAAATGCTTGAAAATGCTTATTTTTGCAAAAAAGCACGTTTTGAGCTTTATTCTGCGTTTTAACCGTAAAACAGCATAAAAACGACGAATTTTATTATTCGTTTTTTATTAATATTGCTTCTATTTGAACGATTTCACGATCTAAAATGCTTGAAAATGCTTATTTTAGCAAAACAGCACGTTTTGAGCTTTAATCTGCGTTTTAATGCGTAAAAACATCATAAAGCGACGTTTATTATTCGTTTTATTAATATTGCTTCTATTTGAACTTTCAGCGATCTAAAATGCTTGAAATGCTTATTTTAACGAAACAGCACGTTTGAGCTTTAATCTGCGTTTTAACTCGTAAAACAGCATAAAACGACGAATTTTATTATTCGTTTTTGATTAATATTGCTTCTATTTGAACGTTTCAACGATCTAAAATGCGAAAATGCTTATTTTAGCAAAACAGCACGTTTTGAGCTTTAATCATCGTTTTAACGCGTAAAACAGCATAAAAACGACGAATTTTTATTATCCGTTTTTATTAATATTGCGTCTATTTGAACGATTTCAGCGATCTAAAATGCTTGAAAATGCTTATTTTAGCAAAACAGCACGTTTGAGCTTTAATCTGCGTTTTAACGCGTAAAACAGCATAAAACGACAGAATTTTATTATTCGTTTTTTGTAATATTTCTTCCTATTTAAACTGATTCAGCCATCTAAATGCTTGAAAATGCTTATTTTAGCAAAACAACACGTTTGAGCTTTAATCTGCGTTTTAACGCGTAAAAAGCAGCATAAAAAGGACAGAATTTTATTATTCGTTTTTATTAATATTGCTTCTATTTGAACGATTTCAACGATCTAAAATGCTTGAAAATACTTATTTTAGCAAAACAGCGCGTTTTGAAAGGATTTAATCTGCGTTTAACGCGTAAAACAGCATAAAACGACGAAATTTTTATTATTCGTTTTATTTTTATTGCGTCTATTTGATCGATTCCAACGATAAAATGCTTGAAAATGCTTATTTACAGCAAAACAGCACGTTTTGAGGCTTTTAATCTGCGTTTTTTAACGCGTAAAACAGCATAAAACGACGAATTTTTATTATTCGTTTTTATTAATATTGCTTCTATTTAGGCAGGTTTCAACGATCAAAATGGCGAAGTAAACTTATTTTAGCAAAACAGCACGTTTTGAGCTTTATTCTGCGTTTTAAAGCGTAAAACAGCATAAAAACGACGAATTTTATTATTCGTTTTATTAATGTGCGTCTATTGAACGATTTCAACGATCTAAAATGCTTGAAAATGCTTATTTTTAGCAAAACAGCACGTTTTGAGCTTTAATCTGCGTTTTAACTCGTAAAACAGCATAAAACGACAATTTACATTATTATTCGTTTTTATTAATATTGCACGCGTCTATTTGAAGACGATTTCAACGATCTAAAATGCTTGAAAACCTTGTTACAGCAGAAACAACGCGATTTTGGGGAAAGCATTTACCGCGTTTAACTTGCGTAAAACAGCATAAAACGACGAAATTTTTATTATTTGTTTTATTAATATTGCGTCTATTTGAGGCGATTCAGCGATCGATATAGCAGAAAATGCTTATTTTACAGCAAAACAGCGTTTTGAGCAATCTGCGTTTAACTTGCAGTAAAACAACATAAAAATGACCGTTTTATTATTCGTTTTTATTAATATTGCTTCTATTTAAACGATTTCAACGATCTATAATGCTTGAAAATGCTTATTTTTATACAAAACAATACGTTTGAGCTTTAATCTGCATTTAACGCGTAAAACAGCATAAAACGACGAAATTTTTATTATTCGTTTTATTAATATTTCTTCTATTTAAACGATTTCAACGATCTAAAATGGCAGAAAATGCTTATTTTAGCCGTAACACGTTTTGAGCTTTTAATCTGCGTTTTAACTTGCGTAAAACAGCATAAAAGGACGAAATTTTATTATTCGTTTTTATTATTATTGCTTCTATTTGAACGATTTCAACGATCTAAAATGGCAGAAATACTTATTTTTAGCAAAACAGCACGTTTTGAAGGATTTGTCTTACGTTTACGCGCGCGTATTAAAACAGCATAAAAACGACAGAAATTTTGTTATTCGTTTTTATTTTATTAACGTCTATTTGATCGTTCAACGGTCAAAATGCTTGAAAATGCTTATTTTAGCAAAACAACACCGTTTTGAGCACTAATCACGTTTTAACGCGTAAAACAGCATAAAAGGCGGCGGCGGCGAATTTTTATTATTCGTTTTTTGGTAATATTGCTTCCTATTGTTGAACGATTTCCAACGATCTAAAATGCTTGAAAATGCTTATTTTAACTTAAAACAGCGCACGTTTTGAGCTTTACATTCTACGTTTAACGCGTAAAACAGCATAAAAACGACGAAATTTTTATTATTCGTTTTTATTATATTGCTTCTATTTGAACTGATTTCCGCGATCTAAAATGCTTGAAAATGCTTATTTTAGCAAAACAGCACTTTGGGCTTTATTTTGCGTTTTAACGCGTAAAACAGCATAAAAGACGAAATTTTTATATTCGTTTTTTTTTATTGCTCTATTTGCGATTCAACGTCTAAAATGGCGAAAATGCTTTTTACAAACAGACGTTTGAGCTTTAATCTGCGTTTAACGCGTAAAACAGCATAAACGACGAATTTTTTATTCGTTTTTTTTTTGCGTCTATTTGAACGATTCAACGTCAAATGCTGAAATCTTATTTTGGGAAACAGCACTTTGGCTTTAATTCTGCGTTTTAACGCGTAAAACAGCATAAAACGACGAATTTTTTTATTCGTTTTTTATTTTAT
>NW_027048926.1:0-7143 GCF_025399875.1 Dalotia coriaria
AAAATGCTTGAAAATTTTTTTAAACAAAAGGAAGTTTTCTTTTTAACGCTTTTTAAACGAAAAAAAAACGAAAAATTTTTTTTAGTTTTTTAAATTTGCTTTTTTAACGTTTAACACTAAAAGCGAAAATTTTTTTAAAAAAACCCTTTTGGTTTTTTTTTTTAAAAAAATAAAAAGGGAAAAATTTTTTTTTTTTTTTTTTTTTATTCGCCTTTTAACGTTTAACGATAAAAATGCTTGAAAATGCTTATTTTAGCAAACGCACGTTTTGAGCTTTATTTTGCGTTTAACGCGTAAAACAGCATAAAAAGACGAATTTTATTATTCGTTTTTATTTTAGGTCTATTTAACGATTTCAACGATCTAAAATGCTTGAAAATGCTTATTTTAGCAAAACAGCACGTTTTGAGCTTTAATCTGCGTTTTAACGCGTAAAACAGCATAAAAAGGGACGAATTTTTATTATTCGTTTTATAATATTGCTTCTATTTGAACGATTTCAACGATCTAAAATGCTTGAAAATGCTTATTTTAGCAAAACAGCACGTTTTGAGCTTTATTCTGCGTTTTAACGCGTAAAACAGCATAAAAACGACGAAATTTTTTATTATTCGTTTTTTATTAATATTGCGTCTATTTAAACGATTTCAACCATCTAAAATGCTTGAAAATGCTTATTTTAGCAAAACAGCACGTTTTGAGCTTTAATCTGCGTTTTAACGCGTAAAACAGCATATAAAATGACGAATTTTTTATTATTCGCTTTTATTAATATTGCTTCTATTTAAACGATTTCAACGATCTAAAATGCTTGAAAATGCTTATTTTAGCAAAACAGCACGTTTTGAGCTTTAATCTGCGTTTTAACGCGTAAAACAGCATAAAAACGACGAAATTTTTTATTATTCGTTTTTTATTAATATTGCTTCTATTTGAACGATTTCAACGATCTAAAATGCTTGAAAATGCTTATTTTAGCAAAACAGCACGTTTTGAGCTTTTAATCTGCGTTTTAACGCGTAAAACTGCATAAAACGACGAATTTTTATTATTCGTTTTTATTAATATTGCTTCTATTTAAACGATTTCAACGATCAAAATGCTGAAAATGCTTATTTTAGCAAAACAGCACGTTTTGAGCTTAAATCTGCGTTTTAACGCGTAAAACAGCATAAAACGACGAAATTTTTATTATTCGTTTTATTAATATTGCGTCTATTTGAACGATTTCAACGATCTAAAATGCTGAAAATGCTTATTTTAGCAAAACAGCACGTTTTGAGCTTTATTCTGCGTTTTAACGCGTAAAACAGCATAAAAACGACGAAATTTTTATTATTCGTTTTTATTTTATTGCGTCTATTTGAACGATTTCAACGATCTAATATGCTTGAAAATGCTTATTTTAGCATAACAGCACGTTTTGAGCTTTAATCTGCGTTTTAACGCGTAAAACAGCATAAAACGACGAATTTTTATTATTCGTTTTTATTAATATTGCTTCTATTTGAACGATTTCAACGATCTAAAATGCTTGAAAATGCTTATTTTAGCAAAACAGCACGTTTTGAGCTTTCATCTGCGTTTTAACGCGTAAAACAGCATAAAAACGACGAAATTTTTATTATTCGTTTTTATCAATATTGCGTCTGTTTGAACGATTTCAACGATCTAAAATGCTTGAAAATGATTATTTTAGCAAAACAGCACGTTTTGAGCTTTAATCTGCGTTTTAACGCGTAAAACAGCATAAAAACGACGAATTTTTATTATTCGTTTTATTAATATTGCTTCTATTTGACCGATTTCAACGATCTAAAAAAGCTTGAAAATGCTTATTTTAGCAAAACAGCACGTTTTGAGCTTTAATCTGCGTTTTAACGCGTAAAAAAAGCATAAAAACGACGAAATTTTTATTATTCGTTTTTATTAATATTGCGTCTATTTGAACGATTTCGACGACCTAAAATGCTTGAAAATGCTTTATTTTAGCAAAACAGCACGTTTTTAGTTTTAATCTGAGTTTTAACGCGTAAAACAGCATAAAAATGACGAATTTTTATTATTCGTTTTTATTAATATTGCTTCTATTTAAACGATTTCAACGATCTAAAATGCTTGAAAATGCTTATTTTAGCAAAACAGCACGTTTTGAGCTTTAATCTGCTTTTAACGCGTAAAACAGCATAAAACGACGAATTTTTATTATTCGTTTTTATTAATATTGCTTCTATTTGAACGATTTCAACGATCTAAAATGCTTGAAAATGCTTTATTTTAGCAAAACACCACGTTTTGAGCTTTTATTCTGCGTTTTAACGCGTAAAACAGCATAAAAACGACGAAATTTTTATTATTCGTTTTTATTAATATTGCGTCTATTTGAACGATTTTAACGATCTAAAATGCTTGAAAATGCTTATTTTAGCAAAACAGCACGTTTTGAGCTTTAATCTGCGTTTTAACGCGTAAAACAGCATAAAAATGACGAATTTTTTATTATTCGGTTTATATTAATATTGCTTCTATTTAAACGATTTCAACGATCTAAAATGCTTGAAAATGCTTATTTTAGCAAAACAGCACGTTTTGAGCTTTAATCTGCGTTTTAACGCGTATAACAGCATAAAAACGACGAAATTTTTATTATTCGTTTTTATTACTATTGCGTCTATTTAAAACGATTTCAACGATCTAAAATGCTTGAAAATGCTTATTTTAGCAAAACAGCACGTTTTGAGCTTTAATCTGCTTTTAATCGCGTAAACAGCATAAAACGACGAATTTTTATTATTCGTTTTTATTAATATTGCTTCTATTTGAACGATTTCAACGATCTAAAATGCTTGAAAATGCTTTTTTTTAGCAAAACAGCACGTTTTGAGCTTTATTCTGCGTTTTAACGCGTAAAACAGCATAAAAACGACGAAATTTTTTTTATTCGTTTTTATTAATATTGCGTCTATTTGAACGATTTTAACGATCTAAAATGCTTGAAAATGCTTATTTTAGCAAAACAGCACGTTTTGAGCTTTATTCTGCGTTTTAACGCGTAAAACAGCATAAAAACGACGAAATTTTTATTATTCGTTTTTTATTTTTATTGCGTCTATTTGAACGATTTCAACGATCTAAAAATGCTTGAAAATGCTTTATTTTAGCAAAACAGCACGTTTTGAGTTTTAATCTGCGTTTTAACGCGTAAAACAGCATAAAAACGACGATTTTTTATTATTCGTTTTTATTAATATTGTTCTATTTGAACGATTTCAACCATCTAAAATGCTTGAAAATGCTTATTTTAGCAAAACAGCACGTTTTGAGCTTTAATCTGCGTTTTAACGCGTAAAACAGCATATAAATGACGAATTTTTTATTATTCGGTTTTATTAATATTGCTTCTATTTAAACGATTTCAACGATCTAAAATGCTTGAAAATGCTTATTTTAGCAAAACAGCACGTTTTGAGCTTTAATCTGCGTTTTAACGCGTAAAACAGCATAAAAACGACGAAATTTTTATTATTCGTTTTTATTAATATTGCTTCTATTTGAACGATTTCAACGATCTAAAATGCTTGAAAATGCTTATTTTAGCAAACAGCAGTTTTTGAATCGTTTAACGCGTAAAATGCATAAAAACGACGAAATTTTTTATTATTCGTTTTTATTAATATTGCGTCTATTTGAACGATTTCAACGATCTAAATGTCTGAAATGCTTATTTTAGCAAAACAGCACGTTTTGAGCTTTTAATCAGGTTTTAACGCGTAAAACAGCATAAAAACGACGAAATTTTTATTATTCGTTTTTATTAATATTGCGTCTATTTGAACGATTTCAACGATCTAAAAGCTTGAAAATGCTTATTTTAGCAAAACAGCACGTTTTGAGTTTTAATCTGCGTTTTAACGCGTAAAACAGCATAAAAACGACGAATTTTTATTATTCGGGTTTTTTTTAATATTGCTTCTATTTGAACGATTTCAACGATCTAAAATGCTTGAAAATGCTTATTTTAGCAAAACAGCACGTTTTGAGTTTTAATCTGCGTTTAACGCGTAAAAAAGCATAAAAACGACGAAATTTTTATTATTCGTTTTTATTAATATTGCGTCTATTTGAACGATTTCAACGATCTAAAATGCTTGAAAATGCTTATTTTAGCAAAACAGCACGTTTTGAGCTTTTAATCTGCGTTTTAACGCGTAAAACAGCATAAAACGACCAAATTTTTATTATTCGTTTTTATAATATTGCTTCTATTTGAACGATTTCAACGATCTAAAATGCTTGAAAATGCTTATTTTAGCAAAACAGCACGTTTGAGCTTTTAATCTGCGTTTTAACGCGTAAACAACATAAAACGACGAATTTTTATTATTCGTTTTTATTAATATTGCGTCTATTTGAACGATTTCAACGATCTAAAATGCTTGAAAATGCTTATTTTAGCAAAACAGCACGTTTTGAGCTTTAATCAGCGTTTTAACGCGTAAAACAGCATAAAACAACGAAATTTTTTATTATTCGTTTTTATTAATATTGCGTCTATTTGAACGATTTCAACGATCTAAAATGCTTGAAAATGCTTATTTTGTAGCAAAACAGCACGTTTTAGCTTTAATCTGCGTTTTACGCGTAAACAGCATAAAATCGACGAATTTTTATTATTCGTTTTTATTAATATTGCGTCTATTTGAACGATTTCAACGATCTAAAATGCTTGAAAATGCTTATTTTAGCAAAACAGCACGTTTTGAGCTTTATTCTGCGTTTTATCGCGTAAAACAGCATAAAACACGAAATTTTATTATTCGTTTTTATTAATATTGCGTCATTTGAACGTTGTCAACGATCTAAAATGCTTGAAAATGCTTATTTTAGCAAAACAGCACGTTTTGAGCTTTTATTCTGCGTTTTAACGCGTAAAACAGCATAAAACGACGAATTTTTATTATTCGTTTTTATTAATATTGCGTACTATTTGAACGATTTCAACGATCTAAAATGCTTGAAAATGCTTATTTTAGCAAAACAGCACGTTTTGAGCTTTATTCTGCTTTTAACGCGTAAAACAGCATAAAAACGACGAAATTTTTATTATTCGTTTTTATTAATATTGCGTCTTTGAACGATTTCAACGATCTAAAATGCTTGAAAATGCTTATTTTAGCAAAACAGCACGTTTTGAGCTTTATTCTGCGTTTTAACGCGTAAAACAGCATAAAACGACGAAATTTTTATTATTCGTTTTTATTTTATTGCGTCTATTTGAACGATTTCAACGATCTAAAATGCTTGAAAATGCTTATTTTAGCAAAACAGCACGTTTTGAGCTTTTTAAACTGCGTTTTAAACGCGTAAAACAGCATAAAAAAGACGAAATTTTTATTATTCGTTTTTATTAATATTGCGTCTATTTGAACGATTTCAACGATCTAAAATGCTTGAAAATGCTTTTTTTTAGCAAAACAGCACGTTTTGAGCTTTATTCTGCGTTTTAACGCGTAAAACAGCATAAAAACGACGAAATTTTATTATTCGTTTTTATTTTTATTGCGTCTATTTGAACGATTTCAACGATCTAAAATGCTTGAAAATGCTTATTTTAGCAAAACAGCACGTTTTGAGCTTTAATCTGCGTTTTAGCGCGTAAAACAGCATAAAAACGACGAATTTTTATTATTCGTTTTTATTAATATTGCGTCTATTTGAACGATTTCAACGATCTAAAATGCTTGAAAATGATTATTTTAGCAAAACAGCACGTTTTGAAGCTTTATTCTGCGTTTTAACGCGTAAAACAGCATAAAACGACGAAATTTTTATTATTCGTTTTTTATTTTTATTGCGTCTATTTGAACGATTTCAACGATCTAAAATGCTTGAAAATGCTTATTTTAGCAAAACAGCACGTTTTGAGTTTTAATCTGCGTTTTAACGCGTAAAACAGCATAAAACGACGAATTTTTATTATTCGTTTTTATTAATATTGCTTCTATTTGAACGATTTCAACGATCTAAAATGCTTGAAAATGCTTATTTTAGCAAAACAGCACGTTTTGAGTCCTTAATCTGCGTTTTGACGCGTAAAACAGCATAAAAACGACGAAATTTTTTATTTGTTGTTTTATTAATATTGCGTCTATTTGAACGATTTCAACGATCTATAATGCTTGAAAATGCTTATTTTAGCAAAACAGCACGTTTTGAGTTTTAATCTGCGTTTTCACGCGTAAAACAGCATAAAACGACGAATTTTTTATTATTCGTTTTTATTAATATTGCTTCTATTTGAACGATTTCAACGATCTAAAATGCTTGAAAATGCTTATTTTAGCAAAACAGCACGTTTTGAGCTTTAATCTGCGTTTATCGCGTAAAACAGCATAAAACGACAAAATTTTTTATTATTTGTTTTTATTAATATTGCGTCTATTTGAACGATTTCAACGATCTATAATGCTTGAAAATGCTTATTTTAGCAAAACAGACGTTTTGAGTTTTAATCTGCGTTTTCACGCGTAAAACAGCATAAAAACGACGAATTTTTATTATTCGTTTTATTATTGCTTCTATTTGAACGATTTCAACGATCTAAAATGCTTGAAAACTATTTTAGCAAAACAGCACGTTTGAGTTTTAATCGCGTTTTAACGCAAAACGCATAAAATGACGTTTGTTATTCGTTTTTTAATATTGCTTCTATTTAAACGATTTCACGATCTAAATGCGAAAAGCTTATTTTAGCAAACAGCACGTTTTGAGTTTAATCTGCGTTTTAACGCGTAAACAGCATAAAACGACGAAATTTTTATTCGTTTTTATTATACTTCTATTGAACGATTTCACGATCTAAAATGCTTGAAACTTATTTTAGCAAAACAGCACGTTTGATTTAATCGCGTTTAACGTAAACAGCATAAAACGACGATTTTATTATTAGTTTTTATTAATATTGGTCATTTAAACGTTACGATCTAAAATGCGAAAATGTTATTTAGCAAAACGCACTTGAGCTTTAATCAGCGTTTAACGCGTAAACAGCATAACAACAAATTTTTTATTCGTTTTTATTAATATGCGACTATTTGAACGATTTCAACGATCTAAATGCGTGCTTATTTTTAAAAAAACCCC
>NW_027048927.1:0-7138 GCF_025399875.1 Dalotia coriaria
TCGTTTTTATTTAAAATTGCTCTATTTGAACGATTTCAACGTTAAAATGCTTGAAAATGTTTTTTTTTAGAAACACACGTTTTGAGTTTAATCACGTTTTAACGCGCACATAAAAAGACGAAATTTTTTTTATTGATTAATATTGCGTCTATTTGAAGATTTCAACGATCTAAAAGTTGAAAATGCTTTTTTAGCAAAAAAGCACTTTTGAGTTTAATCTGCGTTTTTAAAGCGTAAAAAAGCATAAAACGACAATTTTTTTTTTATTCGTTTTTATTAATACCTTTTTTTGAAAGATTTCAACGATCTAAAAAGCTTGAAAATGCTTTTTTTAGCAAAACAGCAGTTTTGAGCTTTAATCGCGTTTAACCCTAAAAAAGCATAAAAAAAGACAATTTTTTTTTTTTTCGTTTTATTAATATTGCTCTATTTGAACGATTTCAACGTCTAAAAAAAGCTTGAAAATGCTTTTTTTAGCAAAAAAAAAAAAGCCTTTTGAGTTTAATCGCGTTTTAACGCGTAAAACAGCATAAAAAAAGACGAATTTTTATTATTCGTTTTTTTTTAATATTGCGTCTATTTTAACGACAACGATCTAAATGCGAAAATGCCTATTTTAGCAAAAAAAACACGTTTTATTTAATCTGCGTTTTAACCCTAAAAAACATAAAACGACGAATTTTTTTTTTTATTCGTTTTTATTAATATTGCTTCTATTTGAACGATTTCAACGTCTAAAAAAACTTGAAAATGTTTTTTTAAAAAAAGCCCTTTTTAGCTTTAATTCGTTTTAACGCGTAAAACACTAAAAAAAGACGAAATTTTTTTTATTCGTTTTTATTAATATTCTCTATTTGAAAGTTTCCGTCAAAAAGCGAAAAACATTTTAGCAAAACGCACGTTTTGAGTTTAACGCGTTTTAACGCGTAAAAAAACATAAAAAAGACGAAATTTTTTTTTTTTCGTTTTTTTTAATATTGCGTCTATTTGAACGATTTCAACGATCAAAATGCTTGAAAAAGATTTTAGCAAAACAGCACGTTTTTAGCTTTAATCTGCGTTTTACGCGTAAAAAAGCATAAAAAAAACGAATTTTTATTATTCGTTTTTTTTTAATATTGCTTCTTTTGAAAGATTTCAACGATCTAAAATGCCGTCTTATTTTTAGCAAAACAGCACGTTTTTAGCTTTATTTTGCGTTTTTTCGCGTAAAACAAAAGCATAAAATGACGAATTTTTAATATTCGTTTACATTATTGTTTATTTAAACGATTTCAACAATCTAAAATTCTTGAAAATGTTTATTTTAGCAAAACAGCACGTTTTGAGCTTTAATCTGCGTTTTAACGCGTAAAATAGCATAAAACGACGAAATTTTTATTATTCGTTTTTTATTCATATTACTTATTTGAACGATTTCAACGATCTAAAATGTTTAGAAAATGCTTATTTTAGCAAAAACAGCACGTTTTGATTAATTCGCGTTTTAACGCGTAAAACAAAAGTATAAAAAACGACGAATTTTTTTATTATTCGTTTTTATTAATATTGCGTCTATTTGAACGATTTCAACGATCTTAAATGCTTGAAAATGCTTATTTCAGCAAACAGCACGTTTTGAGCTTTAATCTGCGTTTTAACGCGTAAAACAGCATAAAAACGACGAATTTTTATTATTCGTTTTTATTAATATTGCTTTATTTGAACGATTTCAACGATCTAAAATGCTTGAAAATGCTTATTTTAGCAAAACAGCACGTTTGAGTTTTAATCCGTTTTAACGCGTAAAACAGCATAAAACGACGAATTTTATTATTCGTTTTTATTAATATTGCGTCTATTTGAACGATTTCAACGATCTAAAATGCTTGAAAATGCCTATTTTACGTTTTGAGCTTTAATCTGCGTTTTAACGCGTAAAACAGCATGCTAAAAAGCGACGAATTTTAATATTCGCTTTATTAATATTGCGTCTATTTTAAACGATTTCCAACGGATCTAAAATGCTTGAAAATGCTTTATTTTAAAGTCATATCGTTTTGAGCTTTATTCTGCGTTTTAACGCGAAAAACAGCATAAAACGACGAAATTTTTATTATTCGTTTTATTAATATTGCGTCTATTTGAATGATTTCAACGATTCAAAAATGCTTGAAAATACTTATTTTAGCAGCACAATGTTTTGAGTTTTAATCTGCGTTTTTAACGCGTAAAATGGCATAAAAACGACGAATTTTTATTATTCGTTCTTTTATTAATATTGCTTCTATTTGAACGATTTCAACGATCTAAAATGCTTGAAAATGCTTATTTTAGCAAAAAAACAGCATGTTTTGAGTTTTATCGCGTTTTAACGCGTAAAACAGCATAAAAACGATGAAATTTTTATTATTCGTTTTTATTAATATTGCGTCCATTTGAACGATTTAACGATCTAAAATGCTGAAAATGGTTTTAGCAAAACAGCACGTTTTGAGCTTTAATCTGCGTTTTAACGCGCAAAACAGCATAAAAAATGACGAATTTTTTATTATTCGCTTTATTAATATTGCTTCTATTTAAACGATTTCAACAATCTAAAAATGCTTGAAAATGCTTTATTTTGTGCAAACAGCACGTTGAGCTTAATCTGCGTTTAACGCGCAAAACAGCGAATTTTTATTATTCCGTTTTGCCAATATTGCGTCTATTTGAACGTGATTGCAACGATCTAAAGTGCTTGAATGCTTATTTTAGCAAAACATCACGTTTTATGTTTTTAATCAGCTTTTAACGCGTGTCAGCATAAAACGACGAAATTCTTTTTATTATTCCGTTTTTTATTAATATTGCGTCTATTTGAACGATTTCACCATCTAAAATGCTTGAAAATGCTTTTTTTAAAAAAAAGCATTTTGAGTTTAATCTGGTTTTAACGCGTAAAACAGCATAAAACGACAATTTTTTTATTGTTTTTTTTAATATTGCTTTTATTTGAACGATTTCAACGATCTAAAATGCTTGAAAATGCTTATTTTAGCAAAACAGCACGTTTTGAGCTGCGTCTGCGTTTTAACGCGTAAAACAGCATAAAACGACGAAATTTTTATTATTCGTTTTTATTAATGTACGTCTATTTGAACGATTTCAACGATCTAAAATGCTTGAAAATGCTTATTTTAGCAAAACAGCACGTTTGAGCTTTAATCTGCGTTTTAGCGTAAAACAGCATAAAACGACGAAATTTTTATTATTCGTTTTATTAATGTGCGTCTATTTGAACGATTTCAACGATCTAAAATGCTTGAAAATGCTTATTTTAGCAAACAGCACGTTTGAGCTTTAATCTGCGTTTTAACGCGTAAAACAACATAAAAACGACAGATTTTTATTATTCGTTTTTTATTAATGTGCTTCTATTTGAACGATTTCAACGATCAAAAATGCTTAAAATGCTTATTTTAGCAAACAGCACGTTTAGGCTTTATTCTGCGTTTTAACGCGTAAGGCAACATAAAAACGACGGGAATTTTATTATTCGTTTTTATTATGTGCGTCTATTTGGACGATTTCCAACGATCTAAAATGCTTGAAAATGCTTATTCTAGCAAAACAGCACGTTTTGAGCTTAATCTGCGTTTTAACGCGTAAAACAGCATAAAACGACGAAATTTTTATTATTCGTTTTTTATTAATATTGGCTATTTGAACGGTTCAACGATCAAAATGCTTGAAAATGCTTATTTTAGCAAAACAGCACGTTTGAGCTTTAATCTGCGTTTTAACGCGGCGTAAAACAGCATAAAACGACAAATTTTTTGTGTTGTTTTATTAATATTGCGTCTATTTGAACGATTTCAACGATCTAAAATGCTTGAAAATGCTAATTTTAGCAAAACAGCACGTTTTGAAACTTTAATCAGCGTTTTAACGCGTAAAACAGCATAAAAACGACGAAATTTTATTATTCGTTTTTTATTAATATTTACTTTGCGTCTATTTGAACGATTTCAACGATCTAAAAATGCTTGAAAATGCTTATTTTAGCAGCAAAACAGCACGTTTGAGCTTTAATCTGCGCATTTTAACGCGTAAAACTTATAAAACGACAGATTTTTATTATTCGTTTTATTAATATTGCTTCTATTTGAACGATTTCAACGATCGTCTTGAAAATGCTTATTTTTAGCAAAACAGCACGTTTGAGGCTTTATTCTGCGTTTAAGGCGTAAAACAGCATAAAACGAAGAAATTTTTTATTATTCGTTTTTTATTAATATTTAGCGTCTGTTTGAACGATTTCAGCAATCTAAAATGCTTGAAAATGCATATTTTAAGCAAAACAGCACGTTTTGAGCTTTTAATCACCGCGTTTTTAACGCGTAAAACAGCATAAAAGCGGGCAATTTTTGTGTTCGTTTTATTAGTAGCTTCTATTTAAACGATTTCAGCAATCTAAAATTCTTGAGAAAACTTATTTTAGCAAAACAGCGCGTTTTGAGCTTTAATCTGCGTTTTAGCGTAAAATATATAAAAGCAGCAGAATTTTATTATTCGTTTTATTCATATTGCTTCGACTGAACGATTTCAACGATCAAAATAGCGAAATGCTTATTTTAGCCTTAAAACACGTTTTGAGCTTTAATCTGCGTTTAACGCGTAAAACAGCATAAAACGACGAATTTTTATTATTCGTTTTTTATTAATGTGCGTCTGTTTGAACGATTTCCAGCGATCGCCGTGGCGAAAATGCTTATTTTGTAAAACAGCGTTTGAGCTTTAATCTGCGTTTTAACGCGTAAAACAGCATAAAACGACGAATTTTTTATTATTCGTTTTTTTATTAATGTACTTCTATTTGACGATTTCAACGATCTAAAAATGCTTGAAAATGCTTATTTTAGCAAACAGCACGTTTTGAGCTTTAATCTGCGTTTTAACGCGTAAAACAGCATAAAAACGACGAATTTTTATTATTCGTTTTTTATTAATGTGTACGTCTGTTTGAAGACGATTTCAGCGATCTAAAATGCTTGAAAATGCCTATTTTAGCAAAACAACGTTTTGAGCTTAATCTGCGTTTTAACGCGTAAAACAGCATAAAGCGACGAATTTTTAATTATTCGTTTTTATTAATATTGCGTCTATTTGAACGATTTCAACGATCTAAAATGCTTGAAAATGCTTATTTTAGCAAACAGCACGTTTGAGCTTTTATTCTGCGTTTTAACGCGGAAAACAGCATAAAACAGCAGAAATTTTTATTATTCGTTTTTATTATTGCACGTCTATTTAGCGAACGATTTCAACGATCTAAAAATGCTTGAAAATACTTATTTTAGCAAAACAGCACGTTTTGAGCTTTAATCTGCGTTTTAACGCGTAAAACAGCATAAAAACGGCGATTTTTATTATTCGTTTTTATTAATATTGCTTCTATTTGAACAGTTTCAACGATCTAAAATACTTGAAAATGCTTATTTTAGCAAAACAGTGCGTTTGAGCTTTATTCTGCGTTTTAACGCGTAAAACAGCATAAAAACGACGAAATTTTTATTGTCGTTTTATTAATATTGCGTCCATTTGAACGATTTCAACGATCTAAAATGCTTGAAAATGCTTATTTTAGCAAAACAGCACGTTTTGAGCTTTATTCTGCGTTTTAACGCGTAAAACAGCATAAAACGACGAAATTTTATTATTCGTTTTTATTAATATTGCTTCTATTTGAACGGATTTCAACGATCTAAAATGCTTGAAAATGCTTATTTTAGCAAAACAGCCGTTTGAGCTTTAATCTGCGTTTTAACGCGTAAAACAGCATAAAACGACGAATTTTTATTATTCGTTTTTATTAATATTGCTTTATTTGAACGATTTCAACGATCTAAAATGCTTGAAAATGCTTATTTTAGCAAAACAGCGTTTGAGCTTTAATCTGCGTTTTAACGCGTAAAACAGCATAAAACGACGAAATTTTATTATTCCGTTTTTGTTAATATTGCGTCTATTGAACGATTTCAACGATCCTAAGCGAAAGTACTTTTTAGCAAAACAGCACGTTTGAGCTTTAATCTGCGTTTAACGCGTAAAACAGCAAAACGCGTTTTATTATTCGTTTTATATATTGCTTCTATTTGAACGTTCACGATCTAAAATGCAAAATGCTTTTTTAAAACAGCACGTTTTGAGCTTTATCGCGTTTAACGCGTAAAACAGCATAAAACGCAGAATTTTTATTATTCGTTTTTTAATATTGCTCTTTGACGATTTCAACGATCTAAAATGCTTGAAATGCTTATTTTAGCAAAACAGCCGTTTTGGCTATCGCGTTTTAACGCGTAAAACAGCATAAAACGAAAATTTTATTATTCGTTTTTATTATATGCGTCTATTTGAACGATTTCAGCGATCTAAAATGCGAAATCTTATTTTAGCAAAACAGCACGTTTGAGCTTTAATCTGCGTTTAACGCGTGGCAACATAAAATGAATTTTATTATTCGTTTTTATTGTTGCTTCTATTTGACGATTCAACGTCTAAAATGCTTGAAATGCTTATTTTAGCAAAACAGCACGTTTTGAGCAATCTGCGTTTAACGCGTAAAACAGCATAAAACGCAATTTTATTATTCGTTTTTATTAATTTGCTCTATTTGAACGATTTCACGATCTAAAATGTGAAATGCTTATTTTAGCAAAACAGCGTTTGAGCTTTAATCTACGTTTTACGCGTAAACAGCATAAAACGACAAATTTTTATATTCGTTTTTTTTTGTGCGTCTATTTGAACGATTTCAGCGTCAAAATGCGAAATGCTTATTTTAAAAACGCGTTTTGAGCTTTATCTGCGTTTTAACGTAAAACAGCATAAAACGACGAAATTATTCGTTTTTATTTTTCGCGTTCACGATCTTGCGAAATGCTTATTTAGCAAAACGCCGGGCTTTATCTGCGTTTAACGCGTAAACGCATAAAACGGAATATTACTTTTTGCGTTATTTGAACGATTTCACGTCAAATGCGAAAGTTTTTTCAAACGACGTTTTGAGCTTCGTTTAACGCGTAAGGCTAAAAGCGAATTTTATTGTTTTATTAATTAGCTATTTTTGAACATTTCACGATCTAAAAGGCGAATGTATTGGACTGATTTTTTCCAG
>NW_027048928.1:0-7134 GCF_025399875.1 Dalotia coriaria
TTTGTTGAAATTTGTTCAAAAAACTAAAAAAAACAAAAATAAAAATTTCGTCGTTTTTTTGCTGCTTTACGCGTTAAACCAGAATAAAGCCCCAAAAGTGTTTTGCTAAAAAAAGCATTTTCAAGCATTTTTGATCGTTGAAATCGTTCAAATAGAAACAATATTTAAAAAAAACAAAATAAAAAAAGTCGTCGTTTTTTTTGCTGTTTTTCGCCCTTAAAAAGCAGATTAAAACCAAAAAAGGGGGTTTTTTTCTAAAATAAGCATTTTCAAAACATTTTTAATCCCTTGAAATCGTTCAAATAGAAACAATATTAATAAAACGAATAATAAAAAAATTCGTTGTTTTATGCTGTTTTACGCGTTAAAACGAATTAAAAACTCAAAACTTAACTCTTTTGCTTAAAAAACATTTTTAAGCATTTTAGATCGGTTTAAATCGTTCAAATGGACGTAATATTAATAAAAACGAATAATAAAAAAATTTTGTCGTTTTTTATGCTGTTTTTCGCGTTAAAACGCAGATTAAAAAAAAAAACGTGCTTTTTTTTTGCAAAATAACATTTTCAAGCATTTTAGATCGTTGAAATCGTTCAAATAAAACGCAATAAAAATAAAAACGAATAATAAAAATTTTCGTCGTTTTTATGCTGTTTTACGCGTTAAAACGCAGAATAAAACCCAAACTCTTTTGCAAAAAAAAGCATTTTCAAGCCCTTTTAGATCCCCTTGAAATCGTTCAAATAGACGCAATAAAAAAAAAAACGAATAATAAAAATTTCGTCGTTTTTATGCTGTTTTACGCGTTAAAACGCAGAATAAACTCAAAACGTGCTGTTTTGCTAAAATAAGCATTTTCAGCATTTTAGATCGTTGAAATCGTTCAAATAAACAATATTAATAAAAACGAATAATAAAAAAAATTCGTCGTTTTTATGCTGTTTACGCGTTAAAACGCCGTTAAAACTCAAAACATTAACTGTTTTTTGCTAAAATAAGCATTTTCAGCATTTTAGATCGTTGAAATCACGTTCAAATGGAGCGCGCAATATAAAAACCGAATAATAAAAATTTCGTTTTATGCTGTTTACGCGCGTTAGCAGATTAAAGCTCAAAACGTGCTGTTTTCTTTAAAATAAGCATTTTCAAGCATTTTAGATCGTTGAAATCATTCAAATAGACGCAATATTAATAAAAAACGAATAATAAAAAATTCGTCGTTTTATATGCTGTTTTACGCGTTAAAACGCAGATTAAAGCTCAAAACGTGCTGTTTTGCTAAAATAAGCATTTTCAAGCATTTTAGATCGTTGAAATCGTTCAAATAGACGCAATATTAATAAAAACGAATAATAAAAATTTCGTCGTATTTATGCTTGTTTTTTACGCGTTAAAACGCAGATTAAAGCTCAAAACGTTAACTGTTTTGCTAAAATAATCATTTTCAAGCATTTTTAGATCGTTGAAATCGTTCAAATAGAAGCAATATTAATAAAAACGAATAATAAAAATTCGTCGTTTTTATGCTGTTTTACGCATAAAAACGCAGATTAAAGCTCAAAACGTGCTGTTTTGCTAAAATAAGCATTTCAAGCATTTTGAATCGTTGAAATCGTTCAAATAGACGCAATATTAATAAAAACGAATAATAAAAAATTCGTCGTTTTATGCTGGCTACGCGTTGAAACGCAGGTTAAAGCTCAAAACGTGTTGTTTTGCTAAAATAAGCATTTTCAAGCATTTTAGATCGTTGAAATCGTTCAAATAGACGCAATAAAATAAAAACGAATAATAAAAATTTCGTCGTTTTTATGCTGTTTTTTACGCGTTAAAACGCAGAGTAAGCTCAAAACGTGCTGTTTTTAACAAAATAAACATTTTCAAGCATTTTAGATCGTTGAAATCGTTTGGAAATAGAAGCAATATTAATAAAAACGAATAATAAAAATTCGTCGTTTTGCATGCTGTTTACGCGTTAAAACGCAAATTAAAAGCTCAAAACGTGCTGTTTTGCTAAAATAAGCATTTTTCAGCATTTTTAGATCGTTGAAATCGTTCAAATAGAAGCAATATTAATAAAAACGAATAATAAAAATTCGTCGTTTTATGCTGTTTTACGCGTTAAAACGCAGATTAAAGCTCAAAACGTGCTGTTTTGCTAAAATTAGCATTTTTCAAGCATTTTGAATCGTTGAAATCGTTCAAATAGACGCAATAAAATAAAAGAACGGAATAATAAAATTTCGTCGTTTTTATGCTGTTTTACGCGTTAAAACGCAGAATAAAGCTCAAAACGTGCTGTTTTGCTAAAATAAGCATTTTCAAGCATTTTAGATCGTTGAAATCATTCAAATAGACGCAATATTAATAAAAACGAATAATAAAAATTTGGTCGTTTTATGCTGTTTTACGCGTTCAACGCAGAATAAAGCTCAAAACGTGCTGTTTTGCTAAAATAAGCATTTTCAAGCATTTTAGATCGTTGAAATCGTTCAAATAGAAGCAATATTAATAAAAACGAATAATAAAAATTCGTCGTTTTATGCTGTTTTACGCGTTAAAACGCAGATTAAAACTCAAAAGGGCTGTTTTGCTAAAATAAGCATTTTCAAGCATTTTAGATCGTTGAAATCGTTCAAATAGAAGCAATATTAATAAAAACGAATAATAAAAATTCGTCGTTTTTATGCTGTTTTACGCGTTAAAACGCAGATTAAAAGCTCAAAACGTGCTGTTTTGCTAAAATAAGCATTTTCAAGCATTTTAGATCGTTGAAATCGTTCAAATAGACGCAATATTAATAAAAAACGAATAATAAAAAATTTGTCGTTTTATGCTGTTTTACGCGTTAAACGCAGATTAAAGCTCAAAACGTGCTGTTTTGCTAAAATAAGCATTTTCAAGCATTTTAGATCGTTGAAATCGTTCAAATAGAAGCAATATTAATAAAAACGAATAATAAAAAAGTCGTCGTTTTATGCTGTTTTACGCGTTAAAACGCAGATTAAAAGCTCAAAACGTGCTGTTTTGCTAAAAAAGCATTTTCAAGCATTTCAGATCGTTGAAATCGTTCAAATAGAATATTAATAAAAACGAATAATTAAATTCGTTTTTTTATGCGTTTTACGCGTTAAAACGCAGATTAAAAACTCAAAACGTCTCTTTTGCTATAAGCATTTTCAAGCATTTTAGATCGTTGAAATCGTTCAAATGGACGTAATATTAATAAAACGAATAATAAAAATTTCGTCGTTTTTATGCTGTTTCGCGTTAAAACGCAGATTAGCTAAAACGTGCTGTTTTTTCGTTAAAAAGCATTTCAAGCATTTTAAATCGTTAAATCGTTAAATAGACGCAATTTAAATAAAAACGAATAATAAAATTTCGTCGTTTTATGCGTTATAAACGAAATAAAAAACTCAAATGCTGTTTTGCTAAAATAAAATTTCAAGCATTTAGATTGTTGAAATCGTCAATTACGCAATATTAATTAAAACGAAAAAAAATTTCGTTTTTAATTTACGCGTTAAAACGCATTAAAGCTTAAATGCTGTTTGCTTAAAATAAGCATTTTAAAGCATTTTAATGTTGAAATGTTCAAAACGATTAAAACATTTTAAATCGTAGAAAATTAATACGTTATAATAAGTTAAAACGAATAAAAAAATTCGTCGTTTTATGCTTTAATTAAACGCAGAATAAAGTCTAAATGCTGTTTTGCTAAAATAAATTTAAAAGCATTTTTAGATCGTTGAAATTTTCAAATAGACGATAATAAAAACGAATTAAAATATACGTCGTTTTATGTTTTACGCTTAAACGCAGATTAAATCGTTCAAACGATGCTGTTTTGCAAAATAAGCATTTTCAAGCATTTTAGATCGTTGAAATCGTTCAAATAGAAGCAATATAATAAAACGAATAATAAAAATTCGTTTTTATGCTTTTTCGTTAAATCGTCGAGATAAACTCAAAAAGCTGATTTTTGCTTAAAATACATTTTCAAGCATTTAGATCGTTGAAATCGTTCAAAAGAAGCAATATTAATAAAAACGAATTTTAAAAAATTTCGTCGTTAATTATGCAATTTTACGCGTTAAAAACAATAAAATCAAAACGTCGTCTTTTTCTAAATAAGCATTTTCAAGCATTTTAAATCGTTGAAATTTTCTAAATGACGAATATTAATAAAAAGATATAAAAATTTCGTTTTTATATTATTATACGCGTTAAAATCGCAGATTAAATCAAAGTGCTTTTGCTAAAATAAGCATTTTCAAGCATTTTAGATCGTTGAATCGTTCAAATAGACGCATAAAATTTAAAAACGGAATCGTAAAAATTCGTCGTTTTATGATGCTTTTACGCGTTAATCGCAGATTTAATCAAAACGTGCTGTTTTGCAAAAAAAGCATTTTCAAGCATTTTAGATCGTTGAAATCGTTCAAATAGAAGCAATATTAATAAAACGAATAATAAAAATTTCGTCGTTTTTATGCTGTTTTACGCGTTAAAACGCAGATTAAAGCTCAAAACGTTGTTTTGCTAAAAAGCATTTCAAGCATTTTAGATCGTTGAAATCGTTCAAATGACGCAATAAAAATAAAAACGAATAATAAAATTTCGTCGTTTTTATTAAAAAACGAATAATAAAAATTTCGTCGTTTTATCTGTTTTACGCGTTAAAACGCAGATTAAAAACTCAAAACGTGCTGTTTTTTAAGCATTTTCAAGCATTTTAATCGTTGAAATCGTTCAAATAGAAGCAATATTAATAAAAAAGAATAATAAAATTGTCGTTTTATGCTGTTTTACGCGTTAAACGCAGAATAAAGCTCAAAAAAGTGCTGTTTTGCTAAAATAAGCATTTTCAAGCATTTTTGATCGTTGAAATCGTTCAAATAGAAGCAATATTAATAAAAACGAATAATAAAAATTCCGTTTTATGCTGTTTACGCGTTAAAACGCAGATTAAAACTCAAAACGTGCTGTTTTGCTAAAATAAGCATTTTTTAAGCATTTTAGATCGTTGAAATCGTTCAAATAAAGCAATATTAATAAAAACGAAAAAAAAAAATTGTGTTTTATTCTTTTTACGCGTTAAAACGCAGATTAAAGCTCAAAACGTGCTGTTTTGCTAAAAAAGCATTTTTCAAGCATTTTGAAACGTTTTAAATGTTTTAAATAGAGCAATAAAAATAAAACGAATAATAAAATTCGTCCCTTTTATGCTGTTTTGCGTTAAAAACGCAGAAAAAGCTCAAACGTGCCGTTTTCAAAATAAGCATTTTTAAGCATTTAGATCGTTGAAATCGTTCAAATAGACGCAATATTAATAAAACGAATAATAAAAACTGCGTTTTTATGTTTTACGCGTTAACGCAGATTAAACTCAAAACGTGCTGTTTGGCAAAATAAGCATTTTCAAGCATTTTAGATCGTTGAAATCGTTCAAATAGAAGCAATTAATAAAACGAATAATAAAAAATTCGTCGTTTTATGCTGTTTTACGCGTTAAAACGCGTTAAAACTCAAAACGTGCTGTTTTAAAAACATTTAAGCTTTTAGATCGTTGAAATCTTCAAATGGACGCAATTTAATAAAAACGAATAAAAAAATTTCGTCGTTTTTATGCTGTTTTAAAGCGTTAAAACGCAATTAAACTCAAAACGTGCTGTTTTGCTAAAATAGCTTTCGCATTTTAGATCGTTGAAATCGTTCAAATAAAGCATATTAATAAAAACGAATAAAAAATTCGTCGTTTTATGCTGTTTACGCGTTAAAACGCAGATTAAAACTCAAAACGTGCTGTTTTGCTAAAATAAGCAATTTCAAGCATTTTAGATCGTTGAAATCGTTTCAAATAGACCAATAAAAAAAAAAACAACAATAAAATTTCGTCGTTTTAGCTTTTACGCGTTAAAACGCAGAATAAAGCTCAAAACGTGCTGTTTTTTTGCTAAAAATAAGCATTTTCAAGCATTTTAATTTGAAATCGTTCCCAAAAAGACGGGAATATTAAAAAAACGATAATAAAAAATTCGTGTTTTATCGTTTTCGCGTTAAAACGCAGATTAAAAGCTCAAAACGTGCTGTTTGCTAAAATAAGCATTTTTTAAGCATTTTAGATCGTTGAAATCGTTCAAATAGACGCAATAAAAATAAAACGAATAATAAAAATTTTGTCGTTTTACGTTTTACGCGTTAAAACGCGATAAAGCTCAAAACGCGTTTTGCCAAAAAAAAGCATTTTCAAAACATTTTAGATCGTCAAATCGTTCAAATAGACGCAATATTAAAAAACGAATAAGAAAAATTTCGTCGTTTTATGCTGTTTACGCGTTAAAACGCAGATTAAACTCAAAACGTGCTGTTTTGCTAAAAAAAAGCATTTTTCAAGCATTTTTTGATCGTTGAAATCGTTCCAAATAGAGCAATATTTAAAAAAAAAACGAATAATAAAAATTCGTCGTTTTTATGCTGTTCTACGCGTTAAAACGCAGATTAAAGCTCAAAACGTGTTTTTGCTAAAAAAAGCATTTTCAAGCATTTTTGATCGTTGAAATCGTTCAAATAGAAGCAATATTAAAAAAACGAATAATAAAATTAGGTGTTTTTATGCGTTTACGCGTTAAAACGCAGAATAAAGCTCAAAACTTCGTTTTGCTTAAAACTAAAGCTTTTCAATCATTTTAATCGTGAAATCTAAATGGACGTAATATTAATAAAAACGAATAAAAATTCGTCGTTTTTATCTTTTACGCGTTAAAACGCAGATTAAAGCTCAAAACCTGTTTTGCTAAAATAAGCATTTTCAAGCATTTTAATCGTTGAAATCGTTCAAATAGACGCAAATAAAATAAAAAACGAATATAAAAATTTCGTCGTTTTATGCTTTTTAGCGTTAAACGCAGAATAAAACTCAAAAAATCTTTTCTAAAATAAGCATTTTTTAAGCATTTTAGATCGTTGAAATCGTTCAAATAGAGCAATAAAAAAAAGAATAATAAAAATTTCGTCGTTTTTATGCTGTTTTTCGCGTTAAAACGCAGATTAAAGCTCAAAACGGGTGTTTTGCAAAATAAAAGCAAAATTTTTTCAAAAGCAAAAAAAAAAATTTTAAAAAAAAGGGAT
>NW_027048929.1:0-7133 GCF_025399875.1 Dalotia coriaria
CGCCTTTTTTAACGCGTTTTTTCAAAAAAAAAAAAAAAATTTTTTATTCGTTTTTTTTTTTTCTTTTAAATTTTAAATCAAAATTTAAAAACTTAGCAAAAATTTATTTTTTTCGTTTTAACCCAAAAAAAAAAAAATTTTTTTTTTTTTTTTTTTTTTATTTTTTCAAATTAAAATTTAAAAAAAAAAAAAAAGTTTTTTTTTTTTTTAACCAAAAACAAAAAAAATTTTTTTTTTTTTTTTAAAAATTTTTTCTATTTGAACATTTCAACGATTAAAAGCTTGAAAATTTTTTTAGCAAAAAAAGCCCTTTGAGCTTTATTTTGCGTTTTAAAAAACAAAAAACGAAATTTTTTTTTTTTATTTTTTTTTATTTCTTTAAAGATTAAAATTTTAAAAAGTTATTTTAAAAAAAGGGGGTTTTTTTTTTTTAAAAGGAAAAAAAAAAATTTTTTTTTTTTTTTTTTTTGGTTTAAATTAAAAATTAAAATGCTTATTTTTTTTAAAAAAAGTTTTGAGCTTTATTCTGCGTTTTAACGCGTAAAACACATAAAAAAGAATTTTTATTATTCGTTTTTATTAATATTTTTATTTGAACGATTTCAACGTCAAAAGCTTTTAAAATGCTTATTTTAGCAAAAAAGCACGTTTTGATTTTCTGCTTTTAAGCGTAAAAAAAAAACTTTTTTTTTTATTTTTGTTTTTTTATTTGATTTAACATTTAGGTTAAAAAGCTTAAAATTTAAAAAACCAAATTTTAGCTTTTCGTTTTTTTTGCTAAAAACAAAAAGAAATTTTTTATTTTTTTTTTAATTTCTTTGGGAACGATTTAAGTTAAATGCTTAAAAATTTTTTTAAAAAACGGTTTTGAGCTTTAATCGGTTTTTTAAAAAAAAATAAAAAAAATTTTTTTTTTTTTTTTGCCATTTAACGATTTAACTCAAAATGCTTTGCAACAAAAAGAGTTTTTTTTTAAGGTTTTTTTCGCTAAAACAAAAAAACGTTTTTTATTTTTGTTTTTTTTAAATTCCGTTAAATTTAAAACTAAAAATTTTTAAAAGCTTTTTTAAAAAAACCCTATTAGCTTTTTTCGCTTTTTTTCGCGAAAAACCTAAAAACCCTTTTTATTTTTTTTTTTAAATTCCATTTAAGTTTAAGTTTGCAAAAAACTTTTTTTTTTAAAAAAAACCCTTTTAGCTTTTAAGGTTTTAAAGCGAAAAAATAAAAAAAAAAATTTTATTACGTTTTTTTTTTTTAAATTTTCTATTTAGCACACGTTAAAAAAAAAATGCTTTTTTTTAAAAAAAGGGGGTTTTTTTTCGTTTTTTAATAAAAACTAAAAAAGGGAAATTTTTTTTTTTTATTAAATTTCTTTTTTAAAAAGATTTAAGTTAAAATGCTTAAAAAATTTTTAAAAAAAGACGGGATTTTTTTCTGCGTTTTTAAAAAGCTAAAAGAAATTTTTTAATTTTTTTTTTAAGCCAAATTTTTGTTTAGCAAAAAGTTGAAAATTTTTTTTAGCAAAACAGCACGTTTGAGCTTCAATCTGCGTTTTAACGCGTAAAACAGCATAAAAACGGCGAATTTTATTATTCGTTTTTTATTAATATTGCTTCATTTGAACGATTTCTGCGATCTAAATGTTTGAAAATGCTTATTTTAGCAAAACAGCACGTTTTGAGCTTTACTCTGCGTTTAACGCGTACGCATAAAACGACGAAATTTCATTATTCGTTTTTATTTTTATTGCGTCTATTTGAACGATTTCAACGATCTAAAATGCTTGAAAATGCTTTACTTTTAGCAAAACAGCACGTTTTGAGTTTTTAATCTGCGTTTTAACGCGTAAAACAGCATAAAACGACGAAATTTTTATTATCTTTCGTTTTTTATTAATATTGTTCACGGAACGATTGCAACGATCTAAAATGCTTGAAAATGTTTACTTTTAAAGCAAACAGCACGTTTTGAGCTTTAATCTGCGTTTTAACGCGTAAAACAGCATAAAACGACGAAATTTTTATTATTCGTTTTTATTTTATTGCGTCTATTTGAACGATTTCAACGATCTAAAAGCTTGAAATGCTTATTTTAGCAAAACAGCACGTTTTATTTTAATCTGCGCGTTTTAACGCGTAAACAGCATAAAAAACGACGAATTTTATTATTCGTTTTTATTACTATTGTTTCTATTTGAAATCGATTTCAACGATTTAAAATGCTTGAAAATGCTTTATTTTAGCAAAAACAGCACGATTTGAGCTTTAATCTGCGTTTTAACGCGTAAAACAGCATAAAAACGAAGAAATTTTTATTATTTGTTTTTATTAATATTGCGTCTATTTGAAACGATTTCAACGATCTAAAATGCTTGAAAATGCTTATTTTAGCAAAACAGCATCGTTTTGAGTTTTAATTCTGCGTTTTAACTGTAAAACAGCATAAAACGACGAAATTTTTATTATCTGTTTTTATTTTTATTGCGTTCATTTGAACAATTTCAACGATCTAAAAATGCTTGAAAATGCTTTATTTTAGCAAAACACCACGTTTTGAGCTTTAATCTGCGTTTAACGCGTAAAACAGCATAAAAACGTAGACGAATTTTTATTATTCGTTTTTATTAATATTGCTTCTATTTGAACATTTCAACGATCTAAAATGCTTGAAAATGCTTACGAAGCAAAACAGCACGTTTTGAGTTTTTAATCTGTGTTTAACGCGTAAAACAGCATAAAACGACGAAATTTGTATTATTCGTTTTTATTAATATTGCGTCTATTTGAACGATTTCAACGATCTAAAAATGCTTGAAAATGCTTTATTTTACAAAAACAGCACGTTTTGAGTTTTAATCTGCGTTTAACGCGTAAACAGCATAAAAACGGCGAATTTTTTATTATTCGTTTTTATTATTGCTTCTATTTGAAACGATTTCAACGATCTAAAATGTTTGAAAATGCTTATTTTAACAAAACAGCACGTTTTGAGCTTTTAATCTGCGTTTCTTGTCAAAACAGCATAAAAAACGACGAATTTTTTATTATTCGTTTTATTAATATTGATTCTATTTGAACGATTTCAACGATCTAAAATGTTTGAAAATGCTTTATTTTAGCAAAACAGCACGTTTTGAGCTTCTTAATCTGCGTTTTAACGCGTAAAACAGCATAAAAACGACGAATTTTATTATTCGTTTTATTAATATTGCGTCTATTTGAAATCTGATTTCATCGATCTAAAATGCTGTGTATCGCTTTATTTCGCAAAACAGCACGTTTTGAGCTTTAATCATCGTTTTAATCGCGTAAAACAGCATAAAACGACGAAATTCTTTTTATTATTTGTTTTTATTAATATTGCGTCCACGGAACGATTTCAACGACTCCAGTACGCTGTGCAACGTTTATTTTAGCAAAACAGCACGTTTTGAGCTTTAATCTGCGTTTTAACGCGTAAAACAGCATAAAACGACGAATTTTTATTATTCGTTTTATTAATATTGCTTCTATTTCTCTGAACGATTTCAACGATCTAAAATGCTTGAAATAAGTTTATTTGCAAAACAGCACGTTTTGAGTTTTAATCTGCGTTTTAATGCAAGTAAAACATCATAAAAACGACGAAATTTTTATTATTCGTTTTTATTTTTATTGCGTCTATTTGAACGTGATTTCAACGATCTAAAAAGCTTGAAAATGCTTATTTTAGCAAAACAGCACGTTTTGAGCTTTAATCTGCGTTTTAACGCGTAAAAACAGCATAAAACGACGAATTTTATTAATTCGTTTTAATATTGCTTCAATTTGGAACGATTTCAACGATTTAAATGCTTGAAAATGCTTATTTTACAAAAATAGCACGATTTGAGCTTAATCTGCGTTTTAGCGCAAAACAGCATAAAAAACGACGAAATTTCTTTTATTATTCGTTTTTATTAATATTGCGTCTACTTAAACGATTTCAACGATCTAAAATGTTTGAAAAATGCTTATTTTAGCAAAACAGCATCGTTTTGAGTTTTATTCTGCGTTTTAACGCGCGTAAACAGCATAAAAACGACGAAATCTTTTTATTATTCGTTTTTATTTTATTGCGTCTATTTGAACGATTTCCAACGATCTAAAAAGCTTCTGAAAATGCTTAATTTTGTGCAAAACGGTTAACGTTTTGTTTTTAATCTGCGTTTTAACGCGTAAAACAGCATAAAACGACGAATTTTTTTTATTATTCGTTTTTATTACTATTGCTTCTATTTGAACGATTTCAACGATTTAAAAATGCTTGAAAATGCTTATTTCAGCAAACAGCACGATTTGAGTTTTAATCTGCGTTTAACGCGTAAAACAGCATAAAAACGACGAAATTTTTATTATTCGTTTTTTATTAATATTGCGTCTATTTGAACGATTTCAACGATTCCAAAATGCTTGAAATGTTTAATTTTAAAAGCAAAACAGCAATGTTTTGAGCTTTATTCTGCGTTTAACAAGTAAAACAGCATAAAACGACGAAATTTTTATTATTCGTTTTATTTTATTGCGTCTATTTGAAACGATTTCCTCAAACGATCTAAAATGCTTGAGCTTATTTTAGCAAAACAGTACGTTTTGGGTTTAATCTGCGTTTTAACGCGTAATACAGCATAAAAATGACGAATTTTATTATTCGTTTTTATTAATATTGCTTCTATTTCCTGAACGATTTCAACGATCTAAAACGCTTGAAAATAAAGCTTTATTTTAGCAAAACAGCACGTTTTGAGTTTAATTGCGTTTAACGCGGTAAACAAAGTTACAAAACGACGAAATTTTTTATTATTCGTTTTTATTAATATTGTCTATTTGAATGATTTCAACGATCTAAAATGCTTTGAAAATGCTTTATTTTAGCAAAACAGCACGTTTTGAGCTTTAATCTGCGTTTCAACGCGTAAAACAGCATAAAAACGGCGAATTTTTTTTATTATTCGTTTTTATTAATATTGTTTTATTTGAACGATTTCAACGATCAAAAATGCTTGAAAATGCTTTATTTTAGCAAAACCGCACGTTTTGAGCTTTAATCTGCGTTTTAACGCGTAAAACAGCATAAAAAAACGACGGTGAAATTTTTATTATTCGTTTTTTATTATTGCGTCTATTTTGAACGATTGCAACGATCTAAAATGCTTGAAAATGCTTATTTTAGCAAAAACAGCACGTTTTGAGCTTTAATCTGCGTTTTAACGCGTAAAACAGCATAAAAACGACGAAATTTTTATTATTCGTTTTTATTTTTATTGCGTCTATTTGAACGATTTCAACGATCTAAAAGCTTGAAAATGCTTATTTTAGCAAAACAGCACGTTTTGAGCTTTAATCTGCGTTTTAACGCGTAAAACAGCATAAAACGACGACGAATTTTTTATTATTCGTTTTTTATTAATATTGCTTCTATTTGAACGATTTCAACGATTTAGTAAAATGCTTTGAAAATGCTTATTTTAGCAAAAACAGCACGATTTGAGCTTTAATCTGCGTTTTAACGCGTAAACAGCATAAAACGAAGAAATTTTTATTATATTCGTTTTTTATTAATATTGCGTCTATTTGGAACGATTTCAACGATCTAAAATGCTGAAAATGTTTATTTTAGCAAAACAGTACGTTTTGAGTTTTATTCTGCGTTTTAACTCGTAAAACAGCATAAAAAAGACGAAATTTTTTTTATTCGTTTTTTTTTTTTATTGCGTCTATTTGAACGATTTCAACGATCTAAAATGCTTGAAAATGCTTATTTTTGCAAAAACACCACGTTTTGAGCTTTAACTGCGTTTTAACGCGTAAAAAAGCATAAAAAAGACGAATTTTTATTATTTTGTTTTTTATTAATAAGTTTTTATTTGAAAAGATTTCAACGATCTAAATTGTTTAAAATCTTTTTTTTTGGGAAAACAGCACGTTTTGAGCTTTTAAACTGCGTTTTTTAAAGCAAAAAAGCATAAAAACGACGGGGAAATTTTTTTTTATTCGTTTTTTTTTAATATTGCGTCTATTTGAACGATTTCCCAAAGATCTAAAAAAGGGGGCCTTTTTTTTTAGCAAAAAAGCCGTTTTTAGTTTTTTCTGCGTTTTAACGCGTAAAACAGCATAAAAAAGGCGGGTTTTTTTTTTTTCGTTTTTTTTAATATTGCTTCTATTTGAACGATTTCCCCAAAGGGTCTAAAAAAGTTTTAAAAAAGCTTATTTTTTAAAAAAACAGCATTTTGAGCTTTAATCTGCGTTTTAACTTAAAACAGCATAAAACGACGAATTTTTATTATTCGTTTTTTTTAATATTGATTCTATTTGAACGATTTCAACGATCTAAAATGTTTGAAAATGTTTTTTTGCAAACAGCACGTTTTGAGTTTTAATCTGCGTTTTAAGTAAAACATCATAAAAACACGAAATTTTTTATTATTCGTTTATTTTTGCTTATTTTGAAATTTCAACGACAAAAAGCTTGAAAATGCTTATTTTAGCAAAACAGCACGTTTTGAGCTTTAATCTGCGTTTCAACGTAAACAGCATAAAACGACGAAATTTTTATTATTCGTTTTTTTTTTATTGCGTCTATTTGAACGATTTCAACGATCTAAAAGCTTGAAAATGTTTATTTTAGCAAAACAGCACGTTTTGAGCTTTAATCTGCGTTTAACGCGTAAAACAGCATAAAACGACGAAATTTTTATTATTCGTTTTATTAATATTGCGTCTATTTGAACGATTTCAACGATCTAAAATGCTTGAAAATGCTTATTTTAGCAAAACAGCACGTTTTGAGCTTTATTCTGCGGTTTAACGCGTAAAACAGCATGCGACGAAATTTTATTATTCGTTTTTATTTTATTGCGTCTATTTGAAACGATTTCAAGATCTAAAATGCTTGAAAAATGCTTATTCGCAAAACACCACGTTTTGAGCTTTAATCTGCGTTTAACGCGTAAACAGCAAAACGACGAATTTTTATTATTCGTTTTTATTATGTTTATGAACGACAACGACTAAATGTTGAAAATGCTTATTTTGCAAACAGCACGTTTTGAGTTTAATCTGCGTTTTAACGGTAAAACAGCATAAAACGACGAATTTTTATTGTTTTTATTAATT
>NW_027048930.1:0-7132 GCF_025399875.1 Dalotia coriaria
CTTAAAAAAGGCTTTTAAGGTTAAAAAAGAAACCAAAACCCCCTTTTTAAAAAGGGTTTTCGTTAAAGTTTTTTAAGCAAAAAAATTTTTTTTTTTTTAACCTTTTTTAAAAAATTTTGTGTAAATTTTTTAAAAATTTAAAAAAAAAAAAAAAATTTTTTTTTATTTTTTCGTTAAAAATGTTAAAACTAAACGCGTTTTGCTAAAAGGCTTTTTAAATTTTAAAATTTAAACTTTTTGGGGAATAAGTTAAAAAAAAGAAAAATAAAAAACGATTTTTTTTTTTCGCTTAAAAACGTTAAAAAATAAAAAGGGTGTTTTTTAAAATAAAACTTTTCAAGCATTTTTTCTTAAATCGTTAAAAAGGAAAATTTTTAAAAAAGAAAATAAAAAACGTGTTTTTTGCTTTTTAGCTTAAAAACATTTTTTTAAATCGTTTTTAAAAAAAGCATTTTTAAAAGATTTAAATTTTTTAGCGTATTAAAAAAAGAAAATAAAAAAACGTCTTTTTTTTTTAGCTTAAAAAACAATTAAAACTAAAATCTTAAAAAAAAGATTTTTAAAAGAAAAAAAATCGTTTAAAGGTAGTAAAACGAAATAAAAACGTCGTTTTACTTTTTACTTTAAAAAAGATTAAAGAAAAAAAGTTTTGTAAAAAAGAATTTTAAAAATTTGTCGTTTGTTTAAATAAAGCTATTAAAAAAAACGTTTTTAAAAAAAATTTTTTTTTTTTTTGCGTTAAAACCGTTAAAAAAGCTTTTTTAAAAAAGATTTTAAATTTTTTTCCTTTTGTTTTGGGGGGAAAATTTTAAAAACGTTAAAAATTTTTCGTTTTTCGTTTACCCTTAAAAGGGGAAAAAAAAAGGGTTTTTTAAAAAAGCTTTTTTAAAAAATTTTTAAACCCCTTAAAACGCAAAAAAAGAAAATTTTTAAAAAAAATAAAAAATTCCTTTTAGTGTTTTTTTGCGTTAAAAGGATTTTAAAAAAACCGTTTTTAAAATTTTTTAAGCTTTTTTTGCTTAAACGTTAAAAGCCAAAAAAATTTAAAAAAAAAATAAAAAATTTTTTTTTTTGCCCGTTTTCCTTTAAAAAGGGGTTAAAAAAACGATTTTTAAAATGCTTTTTTTGTTTTTTTGGGAAAAAATTTAAAAGGCTTTTAAAAAAACAAAATTTAAAGGTTTTTTTTTTTTTACCCTTAAAAAGCAAAAAAAACTAAAAATCTGTTTTTAAAAAAATTTGCATTTAGTCCAAATGTTTTTAAAAAAGCAAAATTTTAAAAAAAAATTAAAAAAAAGCTTTTTTAAAACCAATTTTTCCTGCTGTTTTGCTTTAAAAAAAATTTTTAAACTTTTTTTAAATGTTTTAAGGCAATTTAATAAAAAAAATAATAAAAATTTGGTTTTTTTTTTTTTTAAAACCGTTGGGAAAAAAAGCGTTTTAAAATAAAATTTTCAAATGATTTAAACTTAAATGAAAAATTTAAAAAAAAAAAATAAAAAAGGTTTTTATCCGTTTTTTGCGTTAAAAAGCGTTAAAGCTAAAAAAATTTTTTTCTAAAATAGGATTTTTGCATTTTAAGGGTTTTTAAAAACAAAAAAAAAAAATAAAAAAATTTTTTTTTTTTTTTAAAAAAAAAGGTTAAATTTTAAAAGTGCTGTTTTCTAAAAAAAGCATTTTTAAAAATTTTAATTTGAAATCGTTCAAATAGACGCAATATTAATAAAAAACGAATAGTAAAAATTCCGTCGTTTTTATGCTGTTTTACGCGCGTTAAAACGCAGATTAAAGCTCAAAACGTGCTGTTTGCAAAAATAAGCATTTTCAAGCATTTTGATCGTTGAAATCGTTCAAATAGAAGCAATATGAATAAAAACGAATAATAAAAATTCTCGTCGTTTTATGCTGTTTTACTCGTTAAAACGCAGATTAAAGCTCAAAACGTGCTGTTTTGCTAAAATAAGAATTTTCAAGCACTTTAGATCGTTGAAATCGTTTAAATAGAAGCAATATTAATAAAAACGAATAATAAAAATTCGTCATTTTATGCTGTTTACGCGTTAAAACGCAGATTAAAGCTCAAAACGTGCTGTTTTTGCTAAAATAAGCATTTTCAAGCATTTTAGATCGTTGAAATCGTTCAAATGGACGCAATATTAATAAAAACGAATAATAAAAATTTTGTCGTTTTATGCTGTTTTACGCGTTAAAACGCAGAATAAAGCTCAAAACGTGTTGTTTGCTAAAATAAGCATTTTCAAGCATTTTAGATCGTTGAAATCGTTCAAATAGAAGCAATATTAATAAAAACGAATAATAAAAATTCGTCGTTTTATGCTTGTTTTACGCGTTAAAACGCAGATTAAAGCTCAAAACGTGCTGTTTTGCTAAAATAAGGCATTTCCAAGCATTTTAGATCGTTGAAATCGTTCAAATAGACCAATATTAATAAAAACGAATAATAAAAATTTCGTCGTTTTATGCTGTTTACGCTTTAAAACGCAGATTAAAGCTCAAAACGTGCTGTTTTGCTAAAATAAGCATTTTCATGCATTTTAGATCGTTGAAATCGTTCAAATAGAAGCAATTTTAAAAACGAAACAAAAAAAATTTGTCGTTTTTGCTGTTTTACGCGTTAAAACGCAGATTAAAACTCAAAACGTGCTGTTTTACTAAAAAAAGGCATTTTTTAAGCATTTTTGGGTCGTTTAAATCGGTTAAATAGACGCAATATTAATAAAAAAAGGGAAAAATAAAAATTTCGTCGTGTTTATGCTGTTTTTCGCGTTAAAACGTGATTAAAACTCAAAAAGTGATGTTTTGCTAAAATAAAAACATTTTTAAGCATTTTTTTATCCCCTTTAAAAACGTTCAAATAGACGCAATATTAATAAAAAAAGAATAATTAAAAAGTCGTTTTATGCTGTTTTTCGCGTTAAAAAAACGCTGATTAAAAACTCAAAAAGTGCTGTTTTGTAAAATAAGCATTTTTTTTAAAATTTTAGATCGTTGAAAAACGTTCAAATAAAAAAGCAATATGAATAAAAAAAGAATAATAAAATTTGTCGTTTTTTTGCTGTTTTCCCCGTTAAAACGCAGATTGGGTCAAAACGTGTGTTTTGGGGTAAAATAAGCATTTTCAAGCATTTTTTGATCGTTGAAATCGTTTAAATAGGCAATATTAATTTAAAAAAAGAATAATAAAAAATTTTGTCGTTTTTTTTACTGTTTTACGCGTTAAAACGGGATTAAAACTCAAAACGTGCTGTTTTTTCTAAAATAAACATTTTCAAGCATTTTAGATCGTTGAAATCGTTCAAATAGACGCAATAATTTAAAAAAAAGAATTATAAAAATTTTGTCATTTTTTTTGCTGTTTTACCCTTAAAAAAGCAGATTAAAAACTCAAAACGTGCTGGGTTTTTCTACCAAAAAAAATTTTCAAGCATTTTTGATCGTTGGGAAAACGTTCAAAAGACGCAATATTAATGAAAAAAAAATAATAAAAAATTTTGTCGTTTTTTGCTGTTTTTTCGCGTTTGGGAGAATAAAGCTCAAAACGTGCTTTTTTTTGCTAAAATAAGCATTTTTTAAGCCCTTTTAGATCGTTGAAATCGTTCAAATAGAAGCAATATTAATAAAAAAGAATAATAAAAAAAATTTGTCGTTTTTTTGCTGTTTTGCCGTTAAAACGCAGGGTTAAAAACCCCAAAACATGCTGTTTTGCTAAAATAAACATTTTTTAAAACATTTTTTTGATCGTTGAAATCGTTTTAAATAGACGCAATTTAAAAAACGAATAATAAAAATTTCGTCGTTTTTATGCTGTTTTACGGGTTAAAAAAGCAGAATAAAAACTCAAAACGTGCTGTTTTCTAAAATAGGCATTTTCAAGCATTTTTTGATCGTTGAAATCGTTCCAAAAGACGCAATATTAATAAAAAAGAATAATAAAAAATTTCCCTCGTTTTTTTGCTGATTTACGCGTTAAAAAGCAGAATAAAGCTCAAAAAAGTGCTGTTTTGCTAAAATAAGCCCTTTTCAAAACTTTTTGGGGGCGTTGAAATCGTTCAAATAGACGCAATATTAATAAAAAAAGAATAATTAAAAAATTTGTCGTTTTATGTTTTTTTACGCGTTAAAACGCAGGGTTAAAGCTCAAAAAAGTGCTGTTTTGGGTAAAAAAAGTCATTTTCAAGCATTTTTGATCGTTGGGAAAACGTTTAAATAGACGCAAATTTAAAAAAAACGAATAATAAAAAATTGTCGTTTTATGCTGTTTTTCGCGTTAAAAAAGCAGATTAAAACTCAAAAAGTGCTGTTTTGCTAAAAAAAAGGGATTTTCAAGCATTTTTTTGATCGTTGGGAAAACGTTCCCCAAAAAGGCAAAAATTAAAAAAAAAAAACAAATAATAAAAAAATTCCCCTCGTTTTTTGCTGTTTTACCCTTAAAAAAGCAGATTAAAACTCAAAAAGTGCTTTTTTTTGCTAAAATAACATTTTCAAGCATTTTTTGTCGTTTAAAAAACGTTCAAATAGACGCAATATTAATAAAAACGTATAATAAAAAAATTTTTGTCGTTTTTTTGCTGTTTTTAGCGTTAAAAAAGCAGATTAAAGCTCAAAAAGTGCTGTTTTTTCTAAAATAAAAACATTTTCAAGCAATTTAGATCGTTGGGAAAACGTTTTAGAAGCAATATGAATAAAAAAAGAATAATAAAAATTTCGTCGTTTTTATGCTGTTTTTCGCGTTAAAACGCAGATTAAAACTCAAAACGTGCTGTTTTTGCTAAAATAAGCATTTTCAAGCATTTTTAAAATTTTTGAAATCGTTTAAATAGGGAAAAAAAAATTAATAAAAAAGAATAATAAAAATTCGTCATTTTTATGCTTTTTTTTTTACGCGTTAAAACGCAGATTAAAACTCAAAAAGTGCTGTTTTGCAAAAATAAGCATTTTCAAGCATTTTAGATCGTTGAAATCGTTCAAATAGAACGCATATTAATAAAAACGAATAATAAAATTCGTCGTTTTTATGCTGTTTTACGCGTTAAAACGCAGATTAAAGCTCAAAACGTGCTGTTTTGCTAAAATAAGCATTTTCAAGCATTTTAGATCGTTGAAATCGTTCAAATAGAGCAATATTAATAAAACGAATATAAAAATTCGTCGTTTTATGCTGTTTTACGCGTTAAAACGCAGATTAAAGCTCAAAACGTGCTGTTTTGCTAAAATAAGCATTTTCAAGCATTTTAGATCGTTGAAATCGTTCAAATAGACGCAATATTAATAAAAACGAATAATAAAAATTCGTCGTTTTATGCTGTTTTACGCGTTAAAACGCTGATTAAAGCTCAAAACGTGCTGTTTTGCTAAAATAAGCATTTTCAAGCATTTTAGATCGTTGAAATCGTTCAAATAGAAGCAATATAATAAAAACGAATATAAAAATTCGTCGTTTTTATGCTGTTTTACGCGTTAAAACGCAGATTAAAAGCTCAAAACGTGCTGTTTTGCTAAAATAAGCATTTTCAAGCATTTTAGATCGTTGAAATCGTTCAAATAGAAGCAATATTAATAAAAACGAATATTAAAAAAATTTGTCGTTTTATGCTGTTTTACGCGTTAAAACGCAGATTAAAAGCTCAAAACGTGCTGTTTTGCAAAATAAGCATTTTCAAGCATTTTAGATCGTTGAAATCGTTTAAATAAAGCAATATTAATAAAAACGAATAATAAAAATTCGTCATTTTATGTGTTTTACGCGTTAAAACGCAGATTAAAGCTCAAAACGTGCTGTTTTGCTAAAATAAGCATTTTCAAGCATTTTGATCGTTGAAATCGTTCAAATAGAAGCAATATTAATAAAACGAATAATAAAAATTCGTGTTTTTATGCTGTTTTACGCGTTAAAACGCAGATTAAACTCAAAAAATGCTGTTTTGCTAAAAAAGCATTTCAAGCATTTAGATCGTTGAAATCGTTCAAATAGAAGCATATTAATAAAACGAATCATAAAAATTTGTCGTTTTAGCGTTTACGCGTTAAAACGCAGATTAAAGCTCAAACGTGCTGTTTTACTAAAAAAGGCATTTTCAAGCATTTTAGATCGTTGAAATCGTTCAAATAGACGCAAATTAATAAAAAAGAATAATAAAATTTGTCGTGTTTATGCTGTTTTACGCGTTAAAACGCTGATTAAAGCTCAAAACGTGATGTTTTGCTAAAATAAGCATTTTTAAGCATTTTATATCGTTGAAATCGTTCAAATGACGCAATATTAATAAAAACGAATAATAAAAAAATTTTTCGTTTTTATGCTGTTTACGCTTAAAACGCTGATTAAAGCTCAAAACGTGCTGTTTTGCTAAAATAAGATTTTCAAAATTTTAGATCGTTGAAATCGTTCAAATAGAAGCAATATGAATAAAAACGAATAATAAAATTTGTCGTTTTGTGTTTTACGCGTTAAAACGCAGATTAAAAACTCAAAACGTGCTGTTTTTGCTTAAATAAGCATTTTCAAGCATTTTTAGATCGTTGAAATCGTTTTTAATAGAAGCAATATTAATAAAAACGAATAATAAAAATTTCGTCGTTTTTTTACTGTTTTACGCGTTAAAACGCAGATTAAAGCTCAAAACGTGCTGTTTTGCTAAAATAAGCATTTTCAAGCATTTTAGATCGTTGAAATCGTTCAAATAGACGCAATATTAATAAAAACGAATTATAAAATTTCGTCATTTTTATGCTGTTTTACGCGTTAAAACGCAGATTAAAGCTCAAAACGTGCTGTTTTGCTAAAATAAAATTTTCGCATTTTAGATCGTTGAAATCGTTCAAATAGACGCAATATTAATGAAAACAAATAATAAAAATTTCGTCGTTTTTATGCTGTTTTACGCGTTAAAAAGCAGAATAAAGCTCAAAACGTGCTGTTTTGCTAAATAAGCATTTTCAAGCATTTTAGATCGTTGAAATCGTTCAAATAGAAGCAATATTAATAAAAACGAATAATAAAAATTCGTCGTCTTTATGCTGTTTTTCGCGTTAAAACGCAGATTAAATCAAAGCCTGTTTTGCAAATAAGCATTTTCAAGCATTTTTTTGATCGTTGAAATCGTTCAAATGGAAA
>NW_027048931.1:0-7128 GCF_025399875.1 Dalotia coriaria
AGTTACTTTTGTTTTAACGCGTTTAGCTTAAAATTTCGTTTTAATTTTTCCTAAAATGGTTTATTTTAACGTTTTTTAAAATTTTCTTAAAAGTTAATTAAAGCAAAAATGCTTTTTAGCAACGCGTGTTTAAGCGTTAAAAAGTAAAAAAAAAGACGAAATTTTTTTATTATTTTTTTATTATTTGCTTCTTTTGAACGATTTCAACGATCTAAAATGCTTGAAAATGCTTATTTTAGCAAAAACAGCACGTTTTTAGCTGTTCGCGTTTTAGGCGAAAACAGCATAAAACGACGATTTTTTATTATTCGTTTTTATTTTATCCCCATTTAAACGATTTCAACGATCTAAAATGCTTGAAAATGCTTATTTTAGCAAAACAGCACGTTTTGAGCTTTTAATCTGCGTTTTAACGCGTAAAACAGCATAAAAACGACAAATTTTTATTATTCGTTTTTATAATGTCTTCTATTTCAACGATTTCAACGATCTAAAATGCTTGAAAATGCTTTTTTAGCAAAACAGCACGTTTTGAGCTTTAATCTGCGTTTTAACGCGTAAAACAGCATAAAAACGACGAATTTTTCAACGTTTTAAAATCTATGCTTATTTAACAAACAACGTCTAATGCTTGAAATTTTTTTAGCAAAACAGCATTTGAGTTTTTTCTCGTTTTTAATAAAAGCATAAAAAGAAATTTAATTTTTAAAATTGCTTATTTGAAAACAACGTTAAAGCTTAATTTCTTTTTTAAACAAAACAGCATTTAAAACTTAATTTGCGTTTTAATTTTAAAAAAGCATTTAACGAATTTTAATCGTTTTTTAAAAATTTTGGGCTTATTTTGAAGACAACGATCTAAAAACTTAAAAAACTTTTTACAAAACAGCATTTGAGTTTTTTTTTCGTTTTAATTAAAACGCTTAAAAAAAGGTTTTTTAAACTTTTATTAAATTTCTTATTTTAACAAACAAATTAAAAACTTTTAATCTTTTTTAGCCAAAACAGCATTGACTTAATTTTTTAACGGTATTAAAAGCGAAATTTTATTTCCCTTTTATTACAAAAGCTTTATTTTAACAAACAACGTTAAAAGCTTAAAAACTTTTTAGCAAAAAACAAAACGGTGCCAAAACAGCACGATTGAGCTTTAATCTGCGTTTTAACGCGCGTAAACAGCATAAAACGACGAATTTTACCTGCCCGTTTTTATTACTATTGCTTCTATTTGAACGATTTCAACGATCTAAAATGCTTGAAAATGCTTATTTAGCAAAACAGCACGTTTTGAGCTTTTAATCTGCGTTTTAACGCGTAAAACAGCATAAAAACGACGTAAAATTTTTATTATTCGTTTTTATTAATATTGCGTCTATTTGAACGATTTCAACGATCTAAAATGCTGACGCTTATTTTAGCAAAACAGCATGTTTTGAGCTTTAATTCGCGTTTTAACGCGTAAACAGCATAAAAATGACGAATTTTATTATTCGTTTTATTAATATTGCTTCTATTTTGAACGATTTCAACGATCTAAAATGCTTGAAATGTTACCAGCAAAACAGCACGTTTTGAGCTTTAATCTGCGTTTTAACGCGTAAAACAGCATAAAACGACGAATTTTATTATTCGTTTTTATTAATATTGCTTCATTTGAACGATTTCAACGATCTAAAATGCTTGAAAATGCTTATTTTTGCAAAAACAAGCACGTTTTCAGTTTTAATCTGCGTTTTAACGCGTAAAACAGCATAAAAATGACGAATTTTTATTATTCGTTTTTTATTAATATTGCGTCTATTTGAACGATTTCAACGATCTAAAATGCTTGAAAATGCTCATTTTAGCAAAAACAGCATCGTTTTGAGCTTTAATCTGCGTTTAACGCGTAAAACAGCATGTAAAAACGACGAATTTAATATTATCGCGTCCTTTTATTAATACGTCTATTTGAACGATTTCAACGATCTAAAAATGCTTGAAAATGCTTTTATTTTAGCAAAACAGCACGTTTTGAGCTTTATTCTGCGTTTTAACGCGCAAAACAGCATAAAACGCCGAAATTTTTATTATTCGTTTTTATTTTATTGCGTCTATTTGGAACGATTTCAACGATCTAAAAATGCTTGAAAATGCTTTATTTTAGCAAAACAGCACGTTTTGAGCTTTAATCTGCGTTTTAACGGGCAAAACAGCATAAAAACGACGAATTTTATTATTCGTTTTTTATTACTATTGCTTCTATTTGAACGTGATTTCAACGATCTAAAATGCTTGAAAATGCTTATTCAGCAAAACAGCACGTTTTGAGCTAACCCGCGTTTTAACGCGTAAAACAGCATAAAAACGTGACGAAATTTTTATTATCTTTCGTTTTTTGGTATTGCGCTATTTGAACGATCAACGATCTAAAATGCTTGAAAATGCTATTTTAAGCAAAACAGCACGTTTTGAGCTTATTCTGCGTTTTAACGCGTAAAAACAGCATAAAAACGACGAAATTTTTTACATTCGTTTTTATTTTTATTGCGTCTACGGAACGATTTCAACGATCTGTACCGCTTGAAAATGCTTATCGCAGTAAAACAGCACGTTTTGAGTTTTTAATCTGCGTTTTAACGCGTAAACAGCATAAAACGACGAATTTTTATTATTCGTTTTTATTAATATTGCTTCATTTGAACGATTTCAACGATCTAAAAATGCTTCGAAAATGCTTATTTTAGCAAAACAGCACGTTTTGAGCTTTTAATCAGCGTTTTAACGCGTAAACAGCATAAAAAACGACGAAATTTTATTATTCGTTTTTATTACGCGTCTATTTGAACGGATTTCAACGATCTAAAATGCTTGAAAATGCTTATTTTAGCAAAAAGGTGCTACGTTTTATTTTAATCTGCGTTTTAAGGCGTAAAAACAGCATAAAAAACGACGAATTTTTTATTATTCGTTTTATTAATATTGCTTTACTGAACGACGCACCATCTAAAATGCCTGGAAAATGCTTATTTTAGCAAAACAGCACGTTTTGAGTTTAATCTGCGTTTTAGCGTGAAAACAGCATAAAAACGACTAAATTTTTATTATTCGTTTTTTATTAATATTGCGCCTTATTTGAACGATTTCAACGATCTAAAATGCTTGAAAATGCTTATTTTAGCAAAAAACAGCACGTTTTGAGCTTTAATCTGCGTTTTAACGCGTAAACAGCATAAACGACGAATTTTTATTATTCGTTTTTATTAATATTGCTTTATTTGAACGATTTCAACGATCTGGTGTACGCTTTTGTGAAAAAAAAAAATGCTTTTATTTTAGCAAAACAGCACGTTTTAAGCTTTATTCTGCGTTTTAACGCGTAAACAGCATAAAACGACGAAATCTTTTATTATTCGTTTTATTAATATTATGTCTATTTTGAACATGTCTTAAACGATCTAAAAATGCTTGAAAATGCTTATTTTAGCAAAAACAGCACGTTTTGAGCTTTTAACTGCGTTTAACGCGTAAAACATCATAAAATGACGTGAATTTTTATTACCCGTTTTTATTAATATTGTTTATTTAAACGATTTCAACGATCTAAAAATGCTTGAAAATGCTTTATTGTAGCAAAAAAAGCACGTTTTGAGTTTAACTGCGTTTTAACGCGGGAAAAAAGCATAAAAATTTGAACAATTTTTTTTTATTTTTTTTATTAATATTGCTTCCTTTTAAAAGAAAGGGTTTTAAAAGCTTGAAAAAGTTATTTTTGGGGCCGAAAGTTTTGAGCTTTAATCAGCGTTTTTAAAGCGTAAAAAAAGCATAAAAAAGACGAAATTTTTATTTTTCGTTTTTTATTAATATTGCGTCTATTTGAACGATTTCAACGATCTAAAATGTTATTTTAGCAAAAAAAGCACGTTTTGAGCTTTAATTTTGCGTTTTAACCCTAAAACAGCATAAAAACGACAAATTTTTTTTTATTCGTTTTATTAATATTGCTTCTTTTTTGAACGATTTCCCGCGATTAAAAAAAGCTTGAAAATGCTTATTTTAAAACAAAAAAGCACGTTTGGGGCTTTAATCTGCCTTTGGGCGCGTAAAAAAAGCATGAAAAAGAGTTTTTTATTATTCGTTTTTATTAATATTTTCCTATTTTAAACGATTTCAACATTTTAAAATGCTTGAAAATGATTATTTTAGCAAACAGCACGTTTTGAGCCAATCTGCGTTTTTAAAGCGTAAAAAAGCATTTAAAAAGACGAATTTTTTATTATTCCGTTTTTTTTTATTCTTTATTTTAAAAAGATCTGGTGTTTTAAAATGCTTTTTTTTGCAAAACAGCACGTTTTGAGCTTTTAAACTGCGTTTTTTTAAAGGGAAAACAGCATAAAAAAGACAAATTTTTATTATTCGTTTTTATTAATATTTCCCATTTTGGGAACATTTTAACGTCAAAATGTTTTAAAAAAGATTATTTTAAAAAACAGCACGGGTTTTATTTTCCAAACCCCAAACAGCATAAAAAAAGACGAATTTTTTTTTATTCGTTTTTATTAATTTTGTTTCATTTGAACGATTTCAACGATCTAAAAAAGCTTTAAAATGCTTATTTTTGGGAAAACAGCACGTTTTTATTTTTAACGCGTTTTAAAGCGTAAAACAGCATAAAAAAAACGAAATTTTTTTTATTCCCTTTTGTATTAATATTGCGTCTATTTGCAACCAAAAGATCTAAAATTTGGGAAAAAGATTTTTTAGCAAAAAAAAGCACGTTTTGAGCTTTAACGCGTTTTAACGTGTAAAATAGCATAAAAAAGGGCGAATTTTTTTTTTATTCGTTTTTATTAATATTGCTTCTATTTGAACGATTTCAACGATCTAAAATGCTTATTTTTGCAAAACAGCACGTTTTGAGTTTAATCGCGTTTTAACGCGTAAAAAAGCAAAAAAAGACGAAATTTTTTTTATTGTTTTTTTTAATTTTTGCGTCTATTTGAACGATTTCCCAAAGATCTAAAATGCTTGAAAAAAATTTTTTTAAAACAAAACAGCACGGGGTTTTTAAACTGCGTTTTAAACCCCCGGGAAAACAAACATAAAAAAAAGACGAATTTTTTTTTTTGTTTTTTTTTAATATTGCTTCTATTTGAACGATTTCAACGATCTAAAAAAGCTTTAAAAAGCTTATTTTAGCAAAAAAAGCACGTTTTTTAGTTTTTTGCGTTTTTTAAAGCGTAAAACAGCATAAAAAAAAGACGAAATTTTTTAAATTTGTTTTTATTAATATTGCGTCTATTTGAACGACTTCAACGATCTAAAATGCCTGAAAATGATTATTTTAGCAAAACAAAACACGTTTTGAGTTTTTAAACGCGTTTTAACGCTAAAAAAGCATAAAAAAGACGAATTTTTTTTTATTCGTTTTTATTAATATTGCCTATTTGAACGATTTCAACGATCTAAAAAAGCTTGAAAATGCTTTTTTTTTTGGGAAAACAGCACGTTTTGAGCTTTTAAACTGCGTTTTAACGCGTAAAACAAACATAAAAAACGACGAATTTTTTTTTTATTCGTTTTTATTAAGTTGCTTCATTTGAACGATTTCAAAATCAAAATTTTAAAAAGCTTATTTTTGGGAAAAAAGCACGTTTTTAGTTTAATCTGCGTTTTAACCCTAAAACGCATAAAAAAAGACGAAATTTTTTATTATTCGTTTTTTTTAATATTTGCGGCTTTTTAAGATTTCAACGATCTAAAATGCTTGAAAAAGATTATTTTAGCAAAACAGCACGTTTTGAGTTTTTAAACTGCCTTTAACGCGTAAAACAGCATAAAAAAAGACGAATTTTTTATTATTCGTTTTTATTAATATTGCTTCAATTTGAACGATTTCAACGATTAAAAAGCTTAAAATGCTTTTTTTAGCAAAACAGCACGTTTTTAGTTTTTAAACTGCGTTTTTAAAGCGTAAAACAGCATAAAAAGACGGGAAATTTTTTTTATTCCCTTTTTTTTAATATTGTTTTTATTTGAAAAGATTTCAACGATCTAAAAAAGCTTGAAAAAGCTTATTTTAGCAAAAAAAGCACGTTTTGAGTTTAATCTGCGTTTTTAACCCCGTAAAAAAGCATAAAAAAGACGAAAATTTTTTTATTCGTTTTTAAATTTTTGCGTCTATTTGAAAGATTTCAACGATCTAAAATGCTTGAAAAAGATTATTTTTTCAAAACGAAGTTTTGAGCTTTAATCTGCGTTTTTAAAGCGAAAACAGCATAAAAAACGACGAATTTTTATTATTCGTTTTTATTAATATTGCTTCTATTTGAACGATTTTAACGATCTAAAATGCTTGAAAATGCTTATTTTAGCAAAACAGCACGTTTTGAGTTTTTTTCTGCGTTTTTAAAGCTTAAAACAGCATAAAAACGACGGGAAAATTTTTTATTATTCGTTTTTATTACTATTGCGTCTATTTTAACGATTTCATCGATCTAAAAAAAGCTTGAAAAAGATTAGTTTGGGAAAAAAGGTTTTTATTTTTAAACTGCGTTTTAACGCGTAAAAAAGCAAAAAAAGACGAATTTTTTTTATTCGTTTTTATTAATATTGCTTCTATTTTAACGATTTCAACGATCTAAAATGCTTGAAAATGCTTATTTTAAAACAAAACAGCACGTTTTGAGTTTTTAAACTGCGTTTTGGGGAAAAAAGCATAAAAAAGATGAAATTTTTATTATTCCCTTTTTTTTTAATATTGCGTCTATTTGAAAAGATTTCAACGATCTAAAATGCTTGAAAAAAGATTTTTTTAAAACAAAACAGCACGTTTTGAGTTTTTAAACTGCGTTTTGGGGGTAAAAAAGCATTTAAAAAAAGACGAATTTTTTTTTATTCGTTTTTTTTAATATTGTTTATTTGAACGATTTCAACGATCTAAAATGGGAAAAAGGTTTTTTAAAACAAAACAGCAAAGTTTTGAGTTTTTAAACTGCGTTTTTAAAGCGTAAAAAAGCATAAAAACGACGAAATTTTTATTATTCCCTTTTTATTAATATTGCGTCTTTTGAACGATTTCAACGATCTAAAAAAGCTTGAAAAAATTATTTTTAAAAAAAGTTTTTTTTAATCTGCGTTTTTAAAGCG
>NW_027048932.1:0-7126 GCF_025399875.1 Dalotia coriaria
TTTTTTATTTTTTTTTAAAATTACGCGGAAGTGTATTTTTTTTTTCGTTGATCAAAAAACTTCCCCCAAAATGTTTTTTAAAAAGTGGAGATACCCTCTTTATTCAACTTCTCCCTATTTCAATAGTAATGTTTTCAATATCTTTAATCAGCAGAAATCGTCTTAAAACCTTTGTCATCGGGTTTTCTCAATTTGAGAATTCCCGGGGCTTCCATTTTTCAATACGCCTTATACACCTGTGCAATGGAAGCTGTGGCTGTTTTTTAACAAGGAAATAATCTTTACGGAAATATTGAACTGTTTTCAAGGGTTTTTTTCTACATCCATTAAACGGTCTCTTTATTAATTTCTGAAGCCCCCTGAAGGGTTTCCCGGGGCAGCAGGTTTTCCCCTGTTACTGAATGTCCCCGCTTCAAAAAAGTAGGTCCCAGCCTTCCGGCCACCTTATTTTTTTCATATACAGTTCCTTTCGAGATAATTTCATCAGAATTTACTGACTTCACCTGCTTTTTTCCCCCGTTCATTTTTGCGCAGATCCTTAAACCGATTTACTTAACAGGGAAATCAATTTAGATCTTTTCGTTTTCTTTGTGTTTGTCAAAATAGTTTATCAATTTTCAATTTACCCCAAAAACTATTCCCAATCGTTTTTTTATTCTACCGGATATTTTTTTCTTTAAATTTTTTTTGCTGTTCAAAAATAAAAAAATCAAAATATTCCAACAGTACCCGATTTAAACTGAACACATTCCATAAAAAACATTTAAAAAAGATTACAGCTACCAAAACAAAAAAAATTTATAAAAAAGGCCAACATGAAATATATTTTTCTATATTTACATGGGCAAACATTAAAAAAAACCCAATAAAAGTATTAGAACATGAAAAATTTAGTAAAAAAACTATAAAGAGAGCAATTGAAAGGTATTTCGGGAAAGGGGATCATCATTGGTAACTGCTCTCGGATTTTGTCCTACAGAGGAAGACCCCACTGCCCCCCACTGATCTGTCCTGCAGTAGTTTGTCCACATATATAAGACATTTTATAAAATTTTAGTAATTAAAACAGAAGCAAATGCATTTGTTTTTTTATAAAGCAGATAGTGTACAATACATGATGTGCCATATATTCCTTTTCTGTTCTATTCTTTAAAATTTCCCGGGACTTTTAAAAAATAAAATAAAAGTATATCAAAAAATTAACCCGCCCCAAACGCAATAAAAAGAATAAAAAGGTTTTTAAAAAGTACTATTAAACAATCAAAAAATATTCAACATAAAAAATTTACGTAAAAAAAATATAAAGAGAGAAATTTAAAAAAGTATTTCGAAACCCCCTATCTTAAATTGTATTTATGAGTGCTGTCCTGATGAGGAAGACGTTATCCCCCGGTTTTTACTGTCCGGCTGTCTTTGCCCTAAATAACAAATGTTTAAAGAAAAAAAATCCCAGTGGCATTCTTTTTTTTTTTAAATAAGTATCATAAAGATCTTTTCTCCGGTCTTTCATCCCCTGAACGGAGCCGTTATGATGTAAGCCCTTCAAAAAACAGATCTAGCTACGATGAGCGCTTTTTTTGGGGTTTTCTTTTTACGGCTTTGGGATGGAAAGGCGAAGTCTAAAGGCCCCAAAAAATCGACCCTGCCCAAACGGGAATTCCATATTTTCATTTTTGAAGGTTTCCCACAACCGGCAATCGCTACTAACATTCATTTTCTATGGTTTTTGCGGTTTGAGACGTACCTCATAAAGCATTTGAGTATCTGTGAGATACGGAACAAATAATATCTTCTTTCCCCTGGTCTGCTAAAATTTTGGGAAATTCCGGAAACTCTACATCATAGCGAAAAAGCCCTTTTTTCCCGCAATCGGTATCGAAGCCCTTGTTTTCTTTTCCCTCCTTTCATTCCAAAATCCCTTTTTTTTTCATTCGGGTGATATGGATCTTCCTGTATTCGTCCATCGGCCGTCAGGGGGAAGGAGATGCTGACATTGTAGGGGCATTATTTTCAAAACCGGATGCTTCCGGAAAATATTAACGTTATAGTTTTATCGCAAGTCTGAAAACTTTTGTTTGATTGTTCGGTAAACTTCCGTCTATCATACTGTTTTTTCGAAAAAGGTTTAAAGGAGCCAGCAAAGGGATTGAAAGTTTCAAAAAACAAAATCTGACTTATAGTCTCCCCCCTTTCATTGACAAAAAAATCTACCTGTTTAAAAGCTTCTATATCCTTAAAAATTCTCTTTGCCCAATCCAAAACGGATGTTTTCCCAATTCGGTTTTTTACTGTAATAGATGTTTTCCTTTTAAAAGAACTGCATTTTCTCGAGAAGCTTATTTCGAAGGTATTTCTTCAGAACTTTGATCGGAAAAAAATTTTTGGGAAAGCTGGAAAGATAAACCGGATCGTAAATTTTTTATCTTTTTTTTCGGATAAATTTTTTGGGGAAAAGTTCGTTGTATTTATGATTTTGGGAATTCTTCCTCCCAGAATAATAGTTTTAAGTTTAATAATTACAGAGCTGGGATCATAAACCCTTTTCTTCCCAAACGCAGCCCCCAAAATTCCCGATCTAAAAACTTCTACCCCATATAAAAAACATTTCCTGTGGATGAATGGGTATTGAAGGTGTAATTCTTATTATCACTATAGGTATGGCATCCCCGAATTCTTCGTAATTCACAATGGGGGTTACAGCAGCCAGCTTGGCTACTGTGTCATATTTGCCCTTTTGGGGAAATTTTTTTTGTCAGCTTATCAATATTTTTTTGGCCCAAAAGACCAATTTGCGGATGGGTTTTTCATCTTTTCCCCCAGTTCATATAACCTGAAGGCTCGGGGTTCTTTTTTCTATTTGATTGGATGAAATTTTTACTTAAATTTGGGGAAAATTTTATTTAAAACTTTAAAAAAGTACTTCCAATATTTAATTTAAAAATTTAACAGTGGATATGATCTCATTTTACACCCTTTTGGGGAATCCCATCTAACGTTTTGATGGAATAAAAAATAAAAAAAACCTACCCGAAGGCAGGATTCATATTTTAAATTCAGGTCAAAAATTATTCCCCTCAATGGTTAGGTGGTTTGTTTTAAATTTAAGCGATTGTTGATTCCTCTACCTCGTTATAAGGGAAACCGTGTCCAGGGAAATCGTAAGGAAGCTGCTCCATGTTGCCGTCATAAAATCGGGTTTTTGGCAGAACGAACAACTGCTGTATATTCGTGTTTTTTCATCCCCCCTTCTCCCACGATTTTACTGGGAAAAATACTACGAAGGCCTGAGATACTTTCTCAAAAGACGTTTTTTTATAATTCTTCGATGAGATATCATCAGCTTCCTGAAGGATTCTTCCTTTTCTGATCTACTGCCCCAATACTCTGATCCCCAATCCGGGACCGAATGGATGTCTGTATACCAGGTGGTGAGGAATTCTATCTTCTCCTACTTTTTTTATTCGCCCTTTGGGTTTCTCTTAATGGCTCTAATAACTCAAATTCCATGTCTTCAGGAGTCCTCCTACGTTGTGGTGGACTTATCAACGTCCGTTACGGGCGATCACACCCGGAAAATAGTCCCTTGTGCAAGGAATTTAGCCCTTCTTTTTTATGAGATTCTTCATCAAATAAGGAAAACTCTTTTCCCGATAATTTTCTCTTTCGCTTCAGGATCGTCTACTCCACCCAATTTTGAGGGAATTTTTCTTTACATCCACCATTTTAATTTTCATGGGAAATGCCTCCATATGATCCATTACTTTTTTCCCCTTCATCCTTTCTCAATAATCCGATCCACAAGTAATCCTGTCCCCGTTGCCTTATGAATCAGAACAGCTCCCACGAAGAATCAACACCTCCTGAAAGCCCAAGGATTACTTTGTTGTTCCTACTTTTTTAGGGTTTTCCCCAAACTTTTTTTAAATATAGTTGGTCATTTTCCCAATTTTTTTTCCCATTACAGATTCCGAATAGGGTTTTTAAGCTTTTTCCCCTCCCCCTTTCTTTGGTATGGGAAACTTCCGGGGAAACTGTACACAGAATATTTTTTTCTTCTTTGGGTTAAAGCGATTATTTTCCTGACTTTGCATTGAGAAAATTTGGGAAATTTACTTGTTTTTTTCCCCCAAAACCAGAATTCTGAGTAACCCCTTTCAATAAAGAATTTTTTAACGTTTTTGGGGTTTGTTTTCCCGTATTTTTCCTTTTTTCCTTTATTTACTTTTCCTCCCTGGGTGAGCTGTCATCTGATTCCGTAGAGATTCCCAAAACAGGAACCCCCTGCTCATATAATGTTTTTTCAACCAGGGGGGAGCATTTTCTGCGTTTACAGTTTTTTCCCCCTCTAAAAGGATGTTTCCCTTTTGGGCTGGGAAAATATCTTGTAAAGGTGTATTGTAAGGCAAGATTTCGGAATATCCCCCATCTCACGGATTCTTCTTCCAAAAGCTGGTTGTATTTGGGACCCGGGAAATTTCAAAATAATAATCCCGTTGTTCATTTTTTTATGATTTTTTTTAAATTTTATCAAGGGGAAATTTTTTTTTTGATTGTTCCATTGCATTGCGATTTCGGGGATGTTTTTTATCATATCCGTTAACCAAAATCCCTCCCAAAAAAGTTTTTTAATCAATATTTTTTGGGGGGGAAAAAAGCCATCATATCTCTATTGCTTAAAAACCGGGTGAACCCAAATTTGATCTGTAATCTAAACCCTTTAAACTGCTTATTAAATTGTTTAAAAAAAAAAGATTTGGGAATGATTTAAAATTTTTTCGGATTTTTTATTAAAACTTTTCCGATGTCTTCTGTGGGCCCCAAATGGAAATGTACGTGTCCTGCATCTTCGTAAACCTTCTTGCGGGCATCTTCTAGGTAGCCCCCGACCCACAACGTTCAGTACTTACCGCCTTTGGGAAAAAAATTACTTTTTCTTTTTTCTGATAGAAATTTAAAAATAATTTACTTTTTTTTTAATTTTTTTTTCCTGTAATTTCGAAACCTTTTTTGGATTTTTCCCGGATATCCCCCCCTGAGCACATTAACAAGACAAACCGCTTTTTCGTCTTTAAACTTAAGCTCAATATCTTTTTCCCCCCCATACAGTTTTCCCGGATCACATCCGAAAATTTTTTCCCCCATAAGAGCCATCAATACCTGCGTTTGGATCTCCGGGAAACCCCCTTGTATTCAAAAGGAAGCTCCGTTTTCGTTACCATCAACCGAAGAAGATAATCCCTTTTTAAAACCGGGAAAACCCTTTAGCCCTTAAGACCTTTTAAAAGTTTTGGTTTTAAATATTTTTCTCAAAAAAACCGCATAAAAATTTTCCGTAAATTCCGGGCTTTCTAAAAACCCCATCCTTTCCCGTATTAGGCCCCGTTTCCCGTTTCGTTTTTTTAATTTTTTGGCTACAAAGGGAATAGTTTCACCGTTAAGCAATGATTGAACTTCAAACCTTGTAAATATTTTCGATAATAAAGGGGGATACCGTTTCCCCATAGATTCTTCTACAAAAATCATGGATGGTAGCTTCAGCTTTTCGGTTATCACAGATAAAACTCCTTTCCCCCTTTAACCCACTGGCTTTTCCCCAAAAGGATACTGTTTATCTTTCATTCTATACCGTTATATGAATCAAATAAAACAGCCTTAGCTGTTTTATATCATAGGTCTGATAAATTTTGAGGCTTTACTTCCTTCAAGGCTCCCCACTTTCTGAGGCCCAAAACTTTAAGGTCGTGTTTTTAAAACATTTTTTTAACCCGCTCCAATGGAGTTCGCCAACGATCGAAAATAATTTTTTTTCTTTAATAGGAAATTTAAGTTTTTGTTTTTGATAAATAAAATTTTTTTCCTTTTAATGGTAGTAGATTCCGGGGAAAAAATTTTTGAAATTTGGGTTTTCCCCGAAGCTTTGCCCAAAGCAGTTCTCTACCGCTTCACCGGTTTAAATATTTCATACTTTTTTTTATCTGTCTTTTTTTAAAATATATAATTTTGAATGCTAAAAAAATCCTAATTTTTTTTAATTCTATTTTAATTAGTGGAAAAGTGTCAAACCTGTAAACATCATGGGGTCCCATGCCATTGGCGCCTATTTTCCATTTTTTAATTCCACCCGGCTGAAAAATCCCTTGATACCTTCCTGAGCGCAGAAACCACTAATCACGGAAGGGAAAGCATCGGGAACCCAATACCAGACTCCGGAGAATTTTTTTTTTGCTTTTTTGGGTGCCTGCTTTTCCCAAATTTTGTTTACCTGTCCGCCACCGATTCGAAAGCCGAATTCCCTTTGGAAACAAAATAGCGTTTGACTTCCCTATTTTACCACTTTTTGAAGAAAAAAAAGCTTTTTTTTGCTCTTCTGGGCTGGTCGTCACCATTTATATCGTCAGAGAAATGAAGATCGTTTTCCAAAAAGGATTCCTCCATCTACTTTTTTCCATGTCTGCTTATGAAACAGGGTTTAAAATTCTGATGATTCTAAGGTTTTCTTTTTTTTTAAAATTTCGAGAGTTCTTCTCAAAATTTCCGGGGCCAAGATCTCAAGGAAAGTTTTGTTCAGTTCTTCATGTTGCAAACGATCTTATATTATGCAAAACCGCCCAAAAATAGAAACCGGGTCACATTCAAATGTTTTCGGAGGTTTCAATGCTGATTTCATTGCCACCCGCAAGGAGTAGAGTGTTTTACAGCACAACACGCCATTTCTTCCTTGAACTCATTGACTATTCCCAAAATCCCTATCACGAAGTTATTGAAAAAGTCTTTTCCTCCGCTGCTCAAATTTTTTCGCCCGTTCTCAAAAAATAGAAACATATGCTGCAGTCGGTGAGGGTTTTTCCCCCTATCTTAAATCAGATCTTTTTGTAAAAAGATTAGATAAGTGGGTATTCTTCACAAAAGATTCAAGCAGCGTCATAAGCGAGTGATTAATACTTTTCCTGCAAGCTTTTACGGGGTTTTAATATACGTATCCCTTTTTTTCCTTTCCGCAGGTTAATCTTCTCACGTAATTACCGTTCAGAATCAAAGTTTTTTTGCTGCAGAAAAAGAAAAGGCCCTTTTTTACTTTTTGAAAAGGTTCAGTTTTTAAAAATAAATTTACTCCTTTTTCCCTTTT
>NW_027048933.1:0-7126 GCF_025399875.1 Dalotia coriaria
AAAATCTTGAAATGCTATTTTAGCAAAACAGCACTTTTGAGCTTTTTAAACTGCGTTTTAACGCGTAAAACATAAAACGACGAATTTTTATTTTCGTTTTTATTAATATTGCCCTTTTTTGAACGATTTCAACGTCTAAAATGCTTGAAAATGCTTTTTTGAAAACGCACGTTTGAGCTTTAATTGCGTTTTTTAAAGCGTAAAAAAGCATAAAACGACGAAATTTGTATTTTCGTTTTTATTAATATTGCGTCTATTTGACGATTTCAACGTCTAAAAAGCTTGAAAATGTTTTTTTAGCAAAACAGCAGTTTTGAGCTTTTTAAACTGCGTTTTAACGCGTAAAACAGCATAAAACGACGTTTTTATTGTTTTATTAATATTGCTTTATTTGAACGATTTCAACGATCTAAAAAAGCTTGAAAATGCTTTTTAAACAAAAAACCACGTTTTGAGTTAATCTGCGTTTTAACGCGTAAAACACATAAAACGACGAATTTTTATTATTCGCATTTTATTAATATCGCTTCTATTTGAACGATTTCAACGATCTAAAATGCTTTGAAAATGCTTATTTTAAAAACAGCACGTTTTGAGTTTAATCTGCGTTTTAACGCGTAAAACAGCATAAAACGACGAATTTTTTAAATTTTTCGTTTTTATTAATTGCGTCTTTGAACGATTTCAACGATCTAAAATGCTTGAAAATGCTTATTTTAGCAAAACAGCACGTTTTTAGTTTTAATCTGCGTTTTTAAAGCGTAAAACAGCATAAAAACGACGAAATTTTTATTATTCGTTTTTATTTTTATTGCGTCTATTTGAACGATTTCAACGATCTAAATGCTTGAAAATGCTTATTTTAGCAAAACAGCACGTTTTGAGCTTTAATCTGCGTTTTAACGCGTAAAACAACATAAAACCGACGAATTTTTTTTTATTCGTTTTTTTTTAATATTGCTTTTATTTGAACGATTTCAACGATCTAAAAAAGCTTGAAAATGCTTATTTTAACAAAACAGCACGTTTTGAGCTTTAATCTGCGTTTTAACGCGTAAAACAGCATAAAACGACGAAATTTTTATTATTCGTTTTTATTAATATTGCGTCTATTTGAACGATTTCAACGATTTAAAATGCTTGAAAATGATTATTTTAGCAAAACAGCACGTTTTGAGCTTTTAATCTGCGTTTTTACGCGTAAAACAGCATAAAACGACGAAATTTTTATTATTCGTTTTTTATTAATATTGCGTCTATTTGAACGATTTCAACGATCTAAAATGCTTGAAAATGCTTATTTTGCAAAACAGCACGATTTGAGCTTTTAATCTGCGTTATAACGCGTAAAACAGCATAAAACGACGAATTTTTATTATTCCTTTTATTAATATTGCGTCTATTTGAACGATTTCAACGATCTAAAATGCTTGAAAATGCTTATTTTAGCAAAACAGCACGTTTTGAGCTTTAATCTGCGTTTTAACGCGTAAAACAGAATAAAACAACGAATTTTTATTATTCGTTTTTATTAATATTGCTTCATTTGAACGATTTCAACGATCTAAAATGCTTGAAAATGCTTATTTTAGCAAAACAGCACGTTTTGAGCTTTATTCTGCGTTTTAACGCGTAAAACAGCATAAAACGACGAAATTTTTATTATTCGTTTTTATTAATATTGCTTCTATTTGAACGATTTCAACGATCTAAAAATGCTTGAAAATGCTTATTTTAGCAAAACAGCACGTTTTGAGCTTTAATCTGCGTTTTAACCCTAAAAAAAGCATAAAAAAAGACGAATTTTTTATTATTCGTTTTTTTAATTTTTGCTTCTATTTGAACAAATTTCCCCGATTAAAATGCTTGAAAATCTTATTTTTTGCAAAAAAAGCACGTTTTGAGCTTTTTAAACTGCTTTTTAAAGCGTAAAAAAGATAAAAAAGACGAAATTTTTTTTTATTCGTTTTTATTAATATTGCGTATATTTGAAAAGATTTCAACGATCAAAATGCTTGAAAATGCTTATTTTAAAAACAGCACGTTTTGGGCTTTTTTTCTGCGTTTTAACGCGTAAAACAAAGCCAAAAAAGACGAAATTTTTTTATTCGTTTTTTTTTTTTTGCGTCTATTTGAACGGTTTTAACCCATCTTTCTTGGGAAAAAGCTTATTTTGAAAAAAAGCCCTTTTTAGGGTTTTTAAACTGCGTTTTAACCCCAAAACAGCCCAAAAAAAGACGAATTTTTTTTTATTCGTTTTTTTTAATATTGCCTTTTTTTTGAACAAATTTTAACGATCTAAAATGCTTGAAAATGTTTTTTTTAAAACAAAACAGCCTTTTGAGCTTTTTAAACTGCGTTTTTAACCCCGTAAAAAAACATAAAAAAAGACAAATTTTTATTACGTTTTTATTTAATATTGCGTCTATTTGAACGATTTCAACGATTTAAAAAGCTTGAAAAAAGTTTTTTTTAAACAAAAAAAAGCACGTTTTTTAAAACTTTAATCAGCGTTTTAACGCGTAAAACAGCCTAAAAAAGGCGAAATTTTATTATTCGTTTTTTTTAATATTGCGCTTTTTTGGGAAAGATTTCAACGATTTAAAAAGCTTGAAAAAAGCTTATTTTAGCAAAAAAAAGGGACGTTTTGAGTTTTAACCGCGTTTTAACCCCGTAAAACAGCATAAAAAAGACAAATTTTTATTATTATATGTTTTTATTAATATTGCTTCTATTTGAACGATTTCAACGTCAAATGCTTGAAAATCTTATTTTAAAACAAAACAGCCCTTTTGAGCCAATCTGGGGTTTTTAAAGCGTAAAACTGCATTTAAAAAGGCAAAATTTTTTTTTTATTCGTTTTTATTAATATTGCGTATATTTGAACGGTTTCCCAAAGATTAAAAAGCTTGAAAATGCTTTTTTTGCAAAACAGCACGTTTTGAGCTTTAATTCGTTTTTAAAGCGTAAAAAAGCATAAAAAAAGACGGGGGTTTGTATTATTCGTTTTTTTTAATATTGCGTCTTTTGAACGATTTCCCAAAGATTTAAAAAAGCGAAAATCTTTTTTTTTGGGAAAAAAGCACGTTTTTAGCTTTAATCTGCGTTTTTAACGCGTAAAACAGCAAAAAAAGACAATTTTTTTTATTCGTTTTTTTTTAATATTGCTTTTATTTGAACGATTTAACGATCTAAAACGAAAATCTTATTTTTTGCAAAAAAAGCACGTTTTGAGCAATCTGCGTTTTAACGCGTAAAACAGCATAAAAACGAATTTTTTTCCCCCCATTTTTTTAAATCGCTTCATTTTTAAAAGTTTCAACGATCTAAAATGCTTGAAAAAAGCTTATTTTTAAACAAAAACAGCACGTTTTGAGCTTTAATCTGCGTTTTAACGCGTAAAACAACATAAAAAAGACGGGTTTAATTATTCGTTTTTTTTTAATAATTCGTCTATTTGAACGATTTCAACGATCTAAAATGCTTTAAAATGCTTATTTTAGCAAAAAAGCACGTTTTTAGCTTTAATCTGCGTTTTTACGCGTAAAAAAAACATAAAAAAGGAAAATTTTTATTATTCGTTTTTTTTAACATTCCTATTTGAACCCATTTCAACGATCTAAAATGCTTGAAAATGCTTATTTTTGCAAAAAAACACGTTTTGGCTTTAATCAGCGAACGCGTAAAACAACATAAAAAAGAAAATTTAAATTTTTGTTTTATTAATATTGCGTCTATTTGGTGATTTCAACGATCGTCTTGAAAATGCTTATTTTTGCAAAACAGCACGTTTTTAGTTTTTTTTCTGCGTTTTAACGCGTAAAACAGCAAAAAAAGACAATTTAAATTTTTCGCATTTTTTTAATATCGTTTTTATTTGGGAAAGATTTCCCCGATCTAAAAAAGCTTGAAAATGCTTATTTTTGCAAAAAAAGCACGTTTTGAGGTTTTTAATTCGTTTTAACGCGTAAAAAAACATAAAAAAAGACAATTTTAATTATTCGTTTTTTTTAATATTGCGCCTTTTTAAAGATTTCAACGATCTAAAATGCTTGAAAAAGTTATTTTTAAAACAAAACAGCCGGGTTTTAGCTTTTAAACTGCGTTTTAACCCCGTTAAAAAAAAAAACGACGAATTTTTATTATTCGTTTTTTTTTTAATATTGCTTCTATTTGAACGATTTCAACGATCTAAAATGCTTGAAAAAAGCTTATTTTAAAACAAAACAGCACGTTTTTGGGGTTTATTCTGCGTTTTTTAAAGCGTAAAACAACATAAAACGGCAAAATTTTTTTTTTTATTCGTTTTTTTTTTTTATTGCGTCATTTGAACGATTTCAACGATCTAAAATGCTTGAAAATCTTATTTTAGCAAAAAAAACGTTTTTGGAAGGGTTTTAAACTGCGTTTTTGGAAAAAGATTTAAAAAGACAAAATTTTAAAATTGTTTTTTTAAAAACGCTTTGAACGTTTCAACGTTAAAACTTTAAAAGCATAAAGCAAAAATTTTGGTTTTTTTAAAGCGTCTTTAAAGCGTACACGTCAAAATGTTTTATTTTTTACAAAACGCGTTATTTAACGTTTAACGGTTTAAAAGCTAAAAAGCAAATTTTTAACCTTTTTATTTTAATTGCGTTTTAGGAAAACATTAACGACAAAATTTAAAATTTTTTTAGAAAAAGCCTTTTGAACTTTAACGATTAAAAGCTTAAAAGCAAATTTTAAAAAAGCAATTTTTTTGTTTTTTTAAGCTAAAACGATTTAAACGACAAATTTTTAAAATTCTTTTTTTTTAAAAAAGCCTTTTGAACTTTATTTTTTTAAGCGAAAACATAAAACAAAAATTTTTTTGGGTTTTTTTTTTTTTTCCTAAATTTTAAAAAAAAATTTAAAATTCTTTTTTTAAAGGTTTGAACTTTTTCCCTTAAAAGCTTAAAAGCATTTTAACCCTTTTATTTATTTTTCTTTTAACGGTAAACCATAAAAAGGAAAATTTATTTTTTTTTAAAAGCTTCTTTTTCGTTTAACGCTAAAACGAAAATGCATTTTTAAAATCGTTTTATTTATTTGCTTTTAGTTTAACGATTTAAACGACGAAATTTAAAATTCTTTTTTTTTAAAAAACCCTTTATTTAACGTTTAACGCGTAAAAGCTTTATTTAGCAAGAAAAATTTTTGTTTATTTGCGTTTTAAGCGTAAAACGTTAACGACAAAATTTTTAAAAAGTTTTTTAAAAAGCCTTTTTTAGTTTAACGTTTTAAGCTTAAAACGCAAAAACAGAATTTTAGTTTTATTTGCTTTTAACGAAAAACATAAAAGCGAAAATTTTATTATTGTTTTAAAAATTTTGCTTTATTTGCGTTTTAACTAAAAAGCTAAAAGCAAAATTTTAAAAATTTGTTTTATTTATTTTCTTTAACGTTTAAAAACATAAAAGCGAAATTTTATTTTGAAAAAATTTTTTTTTGAACCCTTTTAACGATTTAAAATGCTTGAAAATGCTTATTTTAGCAAAACAGCACGTTTTGAGCTTTAATCAGCGTTTTAACGCGTAAAACAACATAAAACGACGAAATTTTTATTATTCGTTTTTTATTAATATTGCGTCTATTTGAACGATTTCAACGATCTAAAATGCTTGAAAATGCTTATTTTAGCAAAACAGCACCTTTTGAGCTTTAATCTTCGTTTTAACGCGTAAAACAGCATAAAACGACGAAATTTATATTATTCTTTTTTGTTAATATTGCGCCTATTTGAACGATTTCAACGATCTAAATGCTTGAAAATGCTTATTTTAGCAAAACAGCACGATTTGAGCTTTAATCTGCGTTTTAACGCGTAAAACAGCATAAAACGACGAATTTTTTTATTATTCGTTTTTATTTTTATTGCGTCTATTTGAACGATTTCAACGATCTAAAATGCCAGAAAATGCATATTTTAGCAAAACAGCACGTTTTGAGCTTTAATCTGCGTTTTAACGCGTAAAACAGCATAAAAACGACGAATTTTTATTTTTCGTTTTATTATTATTGCTTCTATTGAACGATTTCAACGATCTAAAATGCTTGAAAAAAGCTTATTTTAGCAAAACAGCACGTTTTGAGCTTTAATCTGCGTTTTAACGCGTAAAACAGCATAAAAACGACGAAATTTTATTATTCGTTTTTATTAATATTGCGTCTATTTGAACGATTTCAACGATCTATAATGCTTGAAAATGCTTATTTTGAAAACAGCACGTTTTGAGCTTTTTAATCTGCGTTTTAACGCGTAAAACAGCATAAAAACGACGAATTTTTTATTATTCGTTTTTATTAATAATGCTTCTATTTGAACGATTTCAACGATCTAAAATGCTTGAAAATGCTTATTTTAGCAAAACAGCACGTTTTGAGCTTTATTCTGCGTTTTAACGCGTAAAACAGCATAAAACGACGAAATTTTTATTATTCGTTTTTATTAATATTGCTTCTATTTGAACGATTTCAACGATCTAAAATGCTTGAAAATGTATTTTTAGCAAAACAGCACGTTTTGAGTTTTTTAATCTGCGTTTTAACGCGTAAAACAGCGTAAAACGACAAAATTTTTATTATTCGTTTTTATTAATATTGCGTGTATTTGAACGATTTCAACGATCCTGAAATGCTTGAAAATGCTTATTTTAGCAAAACGCACGTTTTGAGCTTTAATCTGCGTTTTAACGCGTAAAACAGCATAAAACGACGAATTTTTATTATTCGTTTTTATTAAAATTGCTTTTATTTGAACGATTTCAACGATCTAAAATGCTTGAAAATGCTTATTTTAGCAAAACAGCACGTTTTGAGCTTTAATCTGCGTTTTAACGCGTAAAACAGGATAAAAACGACAATTTTTTATTCGTTTTTTATTAATATTGCATCTATTTGAACGATTTCAACGATCTAAAATGCTTGAAAATGCTTATTAGCAAAACAGCACGTTTTGAGCTTTAATCTGCGTTTTTAACGCGTAAAACAGCGAAAACGACAAATTTTTATTATTCGTTTTTATTAATTTGCGTGTATTTGAACGATTTCAACGTCTGAAATGCGAAAATGCTTATTTTAGAAAAACAGCAAATTTCTTTGGAAAAGC
>NW_027048934.1:0-7123 GCF_025399875.1 Dalotia coriaria
GCTAAAATAAACATTTTCAAGCATTTTAGATCGTTGGGAAACGTTTAAATAGAAGCAATATTAATAAAAAAAAGAATAATTAAAAACCCCGTCGTTTTATGGTTTTACCCCTTAAAAAGCAGATTAAAGCTCAAAACGGGTGTTTTGTTTAAAAAAAGATTTTCAAGCATTTTTGATCGTTGGGAAAACGTTTTTAAAAAACGCACATTAAAAAAACGAATAATTTAAAAAATTTTGTCGTTTTATGTTTTTTTACCCTTAAAAAAGCAGAATAAAAACTCAAAACGTGCTGTGTTGCTAAAATAAGCATTTTCAAGCATTTTTTGATCGTTTAAATCGTTCAAATAGAAGCAAATTTAAAAAAAAACGAATGATAAAAAATTGTCGTTTTATTTCTGTTTTACCCCTTAAAAAGGATTAAAGCTCCAAAAAGTGCTTTTTTTTAAAAAAAAGCATTTTTAAGCATTTTAGATCGTTGAAATGTTCAAATAGACGCAATATTAATAAAAACGAATAGTAAAAAAAATTTTGTTTTATGTTTTTTTACGCGTTAAAACGGGAGATTAAAAACTCAAAACGTGCTGTTTTGCTAAAAAACATTTTAAGATTTTGGGTCGTTGAAATCGTTCAAAAAAGAAGCAATATTAATAAAAAAAAAAAATAATAAAAAATTTTGTCGTTTTTAAGCTGGGTTTTTCGCGTTAAAACGCAGATTAAAAACTCAAACGGGTGTTTTTTTAAAATAAGCATTTTCGCATTTTAGATCGTTGAAAAACGTTCAAAAGACGCAATATTAATAAAAAAGAAAAAAAAAATTACATCGATTTTTTTTTGTTTTACGCGTTAAAAGCTGATTAAAAACCTTTTAAAAGGATGTTTTGCTAAAATAAGCATTTTCAAGCATTTTTGGGTCGTTGGGAAAACGTTCAAATAGACGCAATATTAATAAAAAAAAGGGAAAAATTTCCCCTCGTTTTATTTTTTTCGCCAAAAAAGGGAGATTAAAAACCCCAAAAAGTGCTGTTTTTGCTAAAATGCATTTTTAAGCATTTTTGGGTCATTGAAATCGTTCAAATAGAAGCAATATGAATAAAAAAAGAAAAAAAAAATTTTGCCCTTTTTTTGCCGTTTTTACGCGTTCGCAGATTTGGCCCCAAAACGGCTGTTTTGCTAAAATAGGATTTTCAAGCATTTTTTGATCGTTTAAATTGCCCCAAAGACGCAATATTAATAAAAAAAGAATAATAAAAAAAAAGTCGTTTTATGTTTTTTTACGCGTTAAAACGAGAATAAAAACTCAAAAAGTGCTGTTTTGGGTAAAATAAGATTTTTAAGCATTTTAGATCGTTGAAATCGTTCAAATAGAAGACATTTAAAAAAAAACGAATAATAAAAATTCGTCGTTTTTTTGCTGTTTTACGCGTTAAAAAAACGCAGATTAAAGCTCAAACGCTGTTTTGCTAAAATAGGCATTTTCAAGCATTTTAGATCGTTGAAATCGTTCAAATAGACGCAATATTAATAAAAACGCAGTCAATAAAAAATTCGTCGTTTTATGCTGTTTTACGCGTTAAAACGGTGATTAAAGCTCAAAACGTGCTGTTTTGCTGCTAAAATAAAGCATTTTCGCTATTTTAGATCGCTGGAACCGTTCAAATAGAAGCTAAATATTACTAAAAAAACGAATAATAAAAATTCCGTCGTTTTATGCTGTTTTACGTTAAAACGCAGATTAAAGCTCAAAACGTGCTGTTTTGCTAAAATAAGCATTTTCAAGCATTTTAGATCGTTGAAATCGTTCAAATAGACTATTAATAAAACGAATAATAAAAAATCTCGTCGTTTTATGCTGTTTTACGCGTTAAAACGCAGATTAAAGCTCTCAAAACGTGCTGTTTTGCTAAATAAGCATTTTCAAGCATTTTAGATCGTTGAAATCGTTCAAATAGTAGCTACCAAGCGAATAAAAACGAATAATAAAAATTCCCCGTCGTTTTATAAGCTGTTTTACGCGTTAAACGCAGATTAAAAGCTCAAAACGTGCTATGTTTTGCTAAAATAAGCATTTTCAAGCATTTTGTGATTGTTGAAATCGTTTAAATAGCAGCAAATATTAATAAAAACGAATAATAAAAAATTCGTCATTTTATGCTGTTTTACGCGTTAAAACGCGATTAAAGCTCAAACGTGCTGTTTTGCTGTGTCAGCATTTTCAAGCATTTCAGATCGTTGAAATCGTTAAATAGACGCAATATTAATAAAAACGAATATTAAAAAATTTCGTCGTTTTTATGTTGTTTTACGCGTTAAAACGCTGATTAAAAGCTCAAACGCATGTTTTGCTAAAATAAGCATTTTCGCTGCTTCTTTATATCGTTGAAATCGTTCAATAGACGTATTATTAATAAAAACGAATAATAAAAAATCTTCGTCGTTTTATGCTGTTTTACGCGTTAAAACGCCGATTAAAGCTCACAAAACGTGCTGTTTTGCTAAAATAAGCATTTTCAAGCATTTTAGATCGTTGAATCGTTCAAATAGAAGAATATGAATAAAAACGAATAATAAAAAAATTTGTCGTTTTTGTTGCCTACGCGTTAAACGCAGATTAAAAGCTCAAACGTGCCACTTTGCTAAAATAAGCATTTTCAAGCATTTTAGATCGTTGAACTGCTTAAATAGAAGCAATATTAATAAAAAACGAATAATAAAAAATTTCGTCGTTTTATGCTGTTTTACGCGTTAAAACGCAGATTAAAACTCAAAAACGCTGTTTTGCTAAAATGGGGCATTTTCAAGCATTTTGTGATCGTTGGAACTGTTCAAATAGACGCAATATTAATAAAAACGAATAATAAAAATTTCGTCGTTTTATAAAGCGTTTACGCGTTAAAACGTGCAGAATAAAGCTCAAACGTGCTGTTTTGCTAAATAAGCATTTTCAAGATGATTGTTGAAAATCGTTCAAATAGAAGCAATATTAATAAAACGAATAATAAAAATTCGTCGTTTTTATGCTGTTTACGCGTTAAAACGCAGATTTAAGCTCAAACGTGCTGTTTTGCTAAAATAAGCATTTTCAAGCATTTTAGATCGTTGAAATTCGTTCAAATAGACGCGCAATATTAATAAAAACGAATAATAAAATTCCCTGTCGTTTTTATGCTATTTTACGCGTTAAAACACAGAATTGCTTCCTTCAAACGTGCTGTGTTGCTAAAATAAGCATTTTCGCTAATTCGATCGTTGAAATCGTTCAAATAGAAGCAATATTAATAAAAATCGAATAAAAAAAATCTGTCGTTTTATGCTGTTTTACGCGTTAAAACGCAGATTAAAGCTCAAACGCGCTGTTTTGCTAAAATAAGCATTTTCAAGCATTTTAGATCGTTGAAATCGTTCAAATAGACGCAATATTAATAAAAAAACGAATAGTAAAAAATTCGTCGTTTTATGCTGTTTTACGCGTTAAAAACGTGCAGATTTCAAAGCTCAAAACGTCCCGCTAAAATAAGCATTTTCTAGCATTTTAGATCGTTGAAATGTTCAAATAGAAGCACACAATTAAAAACGAATAATAAAATTCGCCGTTTATGCTGTTTTTTACGCGTTAAAACGCAGATTAAAGCTCAAAACGTGCTGTTTTGTTAAAATAAGCGCATTTTCAAGCATTTTAGATCGTTGAAATCGTCTCAAATAGACGCAATATTAATAAAAAACGAATAATAAAATACGCCGTACGAGTGCTGTTTTACGCGTTAAACGCTGAATAAAGCTCAAACGTGATGTTTTGCTAAAATAAGCGCATTTTTCAAGCATTTTAGATCGTTGAAATCGTTCAAATAGACGCAATATTAATAAAAAACGGAACAAGCGAAAAATTCGTCGTTTTATGCTGTTTTACTGCGTTAAACGCAGATTAAAGCCTCAAAACGTGCTGTTTGCTAAAATAAGCATTTTCAAGCATTTTAGATCATTGAAATTGTTCAAATAGAAGCAATATGAATAAAAACGAATGAATAAAATTTGTCGTTTTATGTTGTTTTACGTTAAACGCAGATTAAAAGTTCAAAACGTGCTGTTTTGCTAAAATAAGCATTTTCAAGCATTTTAGATCGTTGAAATCGTTTAGACGTGCAATATTAATAAAAACGAATATTAAAAATTCCCGTCGTTTTTATGCTGTTTTACGCGTTAAAACGCTGATTAAAGCTCAAAAAACGTGATGTTTTGCTGCTAAAATAAGCATTTTCAAGCGTTTTATATCGTTGAAATCGTTCAAATAGACGCAATATTAATAAAAACGAATAATAAAAAAATTCGTCGTTTTATGCTGTTTTACGTTAAAACGCTGATTAAAGCTCAAAACGTGCTGTTTTGCTGCTAAAATAAGCATTTTCAAGCATTTTTAGATCGTTGAAATCGTTCAAATAGAAGCACATGAATAAAACGAATAATAAAAATTTGTCGTTTTATGTTGTTTTACGCGTTAAAACGCAGAATAAAGCCTTCAAAACGTGCTGTTTTGCTAAAAATAAGCATTTTCAAGCATTTTAGATTGCTGAAATCGTTCAAATAGAAGCCAAATATTAATAAAACGAATACGTACTGTCGCTTCTTTATGCTGTTTTTTACGCGTTAAAAACGGTGAATAAAGCTCAAAACGTGCTGTTTTGCTAAAATAAGCATTTTCAAGCATTTTTAGATCGTTGAACTGTTCAAATAGACGCAATATTAATAAAAACGAATAGTACCCGTCGTTTTATGTTGTTTTACGCGTTAAACGCAGATTAAAGCTCAAACGTCCTGTTTTGCTAAAATAAGCATTTTCGCCATTTTATCGTTGAAATCGTTCAAATAGAAGCAATATTAATTAAAACGAATAATAAAAAATTCGTCGTTTTATGCTGTTTTACGCGTTAAAACGCAGATTAAAAGCTCAAAACGTGCTGTTTTGCTAAAATAAAGCATTTTCAAGCATTTTAGATCATTGAAATCGTTCAAATAGAAGCAATATGAATAAAAACGAATAATAAAATTTCGTCGTTTTTATGCTGTTTTACGTATTAAAACGCAGATTAAAGCTCAAAACGTGCTGTTTTGCTAAAATAAGCATTTTCAAGCGTTTTAGATCGTTGAAATCGTTTAAATAGAAGCAATATTAATAAAAACGAATAATAAAAAATTCGTCATTTTTATGCTAGTTTTACGCGTTAAAACGCAGATTAAAAGCTCAAAACGTGCTGTTTTGCTAAAATAAGCATTTTCAAGCATTTTAGATCGTTGAAATCGTTCAAATGGACAATATTAAAAAACGAATAATAAAAATTTCGTCGTTTTTATGCTGTTTTACGCGTTAAAACGCAGAATAAAGCTCAAAACGTGCTGTGTTGCTAAAATAAGCATTTTCAAGCATTTTAGATCGTTGAAATCGTTCAAATAGAAGCAATATTAATAAAAACGAATAATAAAAATTCGTCGTTTTATGCTGTTTACGCGTTAAACGCAGATTAAAGCTCAAAACGTGCTGTTTTGCTAAAATAAGCATTTTCAAGCATTTTAGATCGTTGAAATCGTTCAAATGGACGCAATATTAATAAAAACGAATAATAAAATTTCGTGTTTTATGCTGTTTTAGCGTTAAAACGCAGAATAAAGCTCAAAACGGCTGTTTGTTTGCAAAATAAGCATTTTCAAGCATTTTAGATCGTTGAAATCGTTCAAATAGAAGCAATATTAATAAAACGAATAATAAAAATTCGTCGTTTTTATGCTGTTTACGCGTTAAACGCAGATTAAAAGCTCAAAACGTGTGTTTTGCTAAAATAAGCATTTTCAAGCATTTTAGATTGTTGAAATCGTTCAAATAGAAGCAAATGAATAAAAACGAATAATAAAATTTGTCGTTTTATGCTGTTTTACGCGTTAAAACGCAGATTAAAGCTCAAAACGTGCTGTTTGCTAAAATAAATATTTTCAAGCATTTTAGATCGTTGAAATCGTTTAAATAGAAGCAATATTAATAAAAACGAATAATGAAAAATTTCGTCGTTTTATGCTGTTTTACGCGTTAAAACCAGATTAAAGCTCAAAACGTGCTGTTTTGCTAAAATAAGCATTTTCAAGCATTTTAGATCGTTGAAATCGTTCAAATAGAACAATATTAATAAAAACGAATAATAAAAATTTCGTCGTTTTTATGCTGTTTACGCGTTAAAACGCAGATTAAAGCTCAAAACGTGCTGTTTTGCTAAAATAAGCATTTTCAAGCATTTTAGATCGTTGAAATCGTTCAAATGAAGCAATATTAATAAAAAAGAATAATAAAAATTTCGTCGTTTTTTTGCTGTTTTACGCGTTAAAACGCAGATAAAAGTCAAAACGTGCTGTTTTACAAAATAAGCATTTTCAAGCATTTAGATCGTTGAAATACGTTTAAAATAGAAGCAATATTAATAAAAAGAATAATAAAAATTCTTCGTTTTATGCTGTTTTACGCGTTAAAACGCAATTAAAAGCTCAAAAGTGCTGTTTAATAAGCATTTTCAAGCATTTTAGATGTTGAAATCGTTCAAATAGAAGCAATATTAATAAAAACGAATAATAAAAATTCGCGTTTTTGCTGTTTTACCGTTAAAACGCAGATTAAAGCTCAAAACGTGCTGTTTTGCTAAAATAAGCATTTTCAAGCATTTTAGATCGTTGAAATCGTTCAAATAGAGCAATATTAATAAAAACGAATAATAAAATTCGTCGTTTTATGCTGTTTTACGCGTTAAACGCAGATTAAAGCTCAAAACGTGCTGTTTTGCTAAAATAAGCATTTTCAAGCATTTTAGATGTTGAAATCGTTAAATAGAGCAATATTAATAAAAACGAATAATAAAAAATTCGTCGTTTATGCTTTGTTTTACTGCTGTTTAAAAAGCTAAGCAGATTAAAGTCAAAGGCTTTAAAAACATTAAATTGTCTTATGTGTACGCTTAAAAGATATAAAAATTGTTTTTATTTTTAAGCATAACGTTTTCAAATAATACGCAGATTAAAAAAAACGTGCTGTTTTGTAAAAAAGTATTTTAAGCATTTTTGAAAACGTTCGGTTTAAAAAAATTTACGTCGTTAA
>NW_027048935.1:0-7122 GCF_025399875.1 Dalotia coriaria
GTTGAAATCGTTCAAATAGAGCAATATTTAAAAAAGAATAATAAAAAATTTTGTCGTTTTATGCTGTTTTAAAGCGCTAAAACGCAGATTAAAAACCCCAAAAAGTGCTGTTTTTTTAAAATAAGATTTTTAAGCATTTTTTGATCGTTGAAAAACGTTTAAATAAAGAATTTAAAAAACAAGTAATAAAAAAAACCCTCATTTTATGTTTTTTTACGCGTTAAAAAGCAGATTAAAACTCAAAAAACCCTTTTTTGCTAAAATAAGCATTTTTAAGCATTTAAAAATCGTTGAAATCGTTCAAATAGACGCAAATTAATAAAAAAAGAATAATAAAAAATTTTTGTCGTTTTTTTTGTTTTTTTACGCGTTAAAACGCAGAATAAAAAAACAAAACCCTGCTGTTTTTAAAATAAGCATTTTCAAATTTTTTTGATCGTTGAAATCCTTTTTAAATAGCCAATATTAATAAAAACGAATAATAAAAAAATTTGTCGTTTTTTTTGCTGTTTTTCGCGTTAAAACGCAGATTAAAGCCTTTAAAAAGTGCTGTTTTTAAAAAAAAGCATTTTCAAGCATTTGAGACGTTTAAATCCCTTCAAATAGACGCAATATTAATAAAAAAGAATAATAAAAACTTCGTCGTTTTTTTTGCTGTTTTTTTCGCGTTAAAACGCAGATTAAAAGCTCAAAACGTGCTGTTTTTGCCAAAAAAAATATTTTTAAGCATTTTAGATCGTTTTGGGAAAACGTTAAAAAAGAAGCAATATTAATAAAAAAAGAATAATAAAAATTGTCGTTTTTTTTGTTTTTTTACGCGTTAAAACGCAGATTAAAGCTCAAAAAAGTGCTGTTTTGCTAAAATAAACATTTTCAAGCATTTTTGATCGTTGGGAAAACGTTCAAATGGGCAAATTAATAAAAACGAATAATAAAAATTTGTCGTTTTTTTTTGTTTTCGGCCCTTAAAACGCAGATTAAAACTCAAAAAGTGCTGTTTTTCTAAAATAAACATTTTCAAGCATTTTTGATCGTTGAAATGTTAAATGGACGCAAATTTAAAAAAAACGAATAATAAAAAAACCCTCGTTTTTTTGCTTTTTTTTACGCGTTAAAAAAGGGAGATTAAAGCCCAAAACGTGCTTTTTTTTTTGCTAAAATAAGCATTTTCCCAAACATTTTGGGTTTTTGAAATCGTTCAAATAGGCCAAATTAATAAAAAAAAAATAATAAAAAAATTTGTCGTTTTTTTGCTGTTTTCGCGTTAAAAAGCAGTTAAAAAATCAAATCGTGCTGTTTTTTCTAAAATAAGCATTTTCAAGCATTTTTTGATCGTTGAAATCGTTTAAATAGAAGCAATATTAATAAAAAAAAAATAATAGAAAATTCATCATTTTTTTGCTGTTTTACGCGTTAAAACGCAGATTAAAGCTCAAAACGTGCTGTTTTGCTTTAAATAACATTTCAAGCATTTTAGATCGTTGAAATCGTTCAAATAGAGCAATATTAATAAGCGATAATAAAATTTCGTCGTTTTTATGCTGTTTTACGCCTTCAAAACGCAGATTAAAACTCAAAACGTGCTGTTTGCTAAAATAAGCATTTTCAAGCATTTTTAGATCGTTGAAATCGTTTTAAATAGAAGCAATATTAATAAAAACGAATAATAAAAAATCGTCATTTTTATGCTGTTTTACGCGTTAAAACGCAGATTAAAGCTCAAAACGTGCTGTTTTGCTAAAATAAGCATTTTCAAGCATTTTAGATCGTTGAAATCGTTCAAATAAACAATATTAATAGCCGCTGAATAATAAAATTCGTCGTTTTTATGCTGTTTTACGCGTTAAAACGCAGATTAAAAGCTCAAAACGTGCTTGTTTTGCTAAAATAAGCATTTTCAAGCATTTTAGATCGTTGAAATCGTTCAAATAGACGCAATATTAATAAAAAACGAATAATGAAACTACCGTCGTTTTTATGCTGTTTTTACGCGTTAAACGCAGATTAAAGCTCAAAACGTGCTGTTTTGCTAAAATAATCATTTTCAAGCATTATAGATCGTTGAAATCGTTAAAATAGAGAAGCAATATTAATAAACGAATAATAAAAATTCGTCGTTTTGCTGTTTACGCGTTAAAACGCAGATTAAAAGCTCAAAACGTGCTGTTTTGCCTGAAATATTTTCAGTATTTATCAGATTTCGTCATCAATGTAAAAACAGATAATAAAATTCGTCGTTTTTTATGCTGTTTTACGCGTTAAAACGCAGATTAAAAACTCAAAACGTGCTGTTTTGCTAAAATAAACATTTTAAGCATTTTAGATCGTTGAAATCGTTCAAATAGACGCAATATTAATAAAAACGAATAATAAAAATTTCGTCGTTTTATGCTGTTTTACGCGTTAAAACGCGGATTAAAAAGCTCAAAACGCGTGCTGTTTTGCTAAAATAAGCATTTTCAAGCATTTTTGGGTGTTGAAATCGTTCAAATAGAAGCAATATTAATAAAAACAAATAATAAAAATTCGTCGTTTTATGCTGTTTTACGCGTTAAAACGCAGATTAAAACTCAAAGCGTGCTGTTTTGCTAAAATAAGCATTTTCAAGCATTTTAGATCGTTGAAATCGTTTAAATAGAAGCAATATTAATAAAAACGAATAATAAAAAAATTCGTCATTTTATGCTGTTTTACGCGTTAAAACGCAGATTAAAGCTCAAAACGTGCTGTTTTTGTAAAATAAGCATTTTCAAGCATTTAGATCGTTAAAATCGTTCAAATAGACGCAATATTAATAAAAACGAATAATAAAATTTCGTCGTTTTTTTATGCTGTTTACGCGTTAAAACGCGGGAATAAAACTCAAAACGTGCTGTTTTGCTAATATAAGCATTTTCAAGCATTTTAGATCGTTGAAATCGTTTAAATAGAAGCAATAATAATAAAAACGAATAATAAAATTCGTCGTTTTATGCTGTTTTACGCGTTAAAACGCAGATTAAAGCTCAAAACGTGCTGTTTTTGCTAAAATAAGCATTTTCAAGCATTTTTAGATCGTTGAAATCGTTAAAATAGGCTGTGTAATAAAAACGAATAATAAAAATTTCGTCGTTTTTTTGCTTTCGCGTGAAAACGCTGATTAAAGCAAAACGTGCTGTTTTGCTAAAATAACTTCAAGCATTTTAGATCGTTGAAATCGTTCAAATAGACGCAATATTAATACAAAACGAATAATAAAAAATTTGTCGTTTTATGCTGTTTTGTTACGCGTTAAAACGCAGATTAAAGCTCAAAACGTGCTGTTTTTGCTAAAATAAGCATTTTCAAGCATTTTTAGATCGTTGAAATCGTTTTTAAATAGAAGCAATATTAATAAAAACGAATAATAAAAATTCGTCGTTTTTATGCTGTTTTACGCGTTAAAACGCAGATTAAAACTCAAAACTGCTTTTGCTAAAATAAGCATTTTCAAGCATTTTTAGATCGTTGAAATCGTTCAAATAAACAAATTTAAAAAAAAACGAATAATAAAAATTCGTCGTTTTATGCTGTTTTTCGCGTTAAAACGCAGATTAAAACTCAAAACGTGCTGTTTTGCTAAAAAAACATTTTCAAGCAAAAAATCGTTGAAATCGTTCAAATAGACGCAATAAAATAAAAACGAAAAATAAAAATTTCGTCTTTTATGCTGTTTTACGCGTTAAAAAGCGAAAAACTCAAAACGTGCTGTTTTGCTAAAATAAGCATTTTCAAGCATTTTAGATCGTTGAAATCGTTCAAATTGAAGCAATATTAATAAAAACGAATAATAAAAAATTCGTCGTTTTATGCTGTTTTACGCGTTAAAACGCAGATTAAAGCTCAAAACGTGCGTTTTGCTAAAATAGCATTTTCAAGCATTTTAGATCGTTGAAATCGTTCAAATAGAAGCATATTAATAAAACGAATAATAAAAATTCGTCGTTTTTTATGCTGTTTTACGCGTTAAAACGCAGATTAAAGCTCAAAACGTGCTGTTTTGCTAAAATAAGCATTTTCAAGCATTTTTAGATCGTTGAAATTGTTCAAATAGACGCAATATTAATAAAAACGAATAATAAAAATTCGTCGTTTTTATGCTATTTTACGCGTTAAAACGCAGATTAAAGCTCAAAACGTGCTGTTTTGCTAAAATAAGCATTTTAAAGCATTTTAGATCGTTGAAATCGTTCAAATAGAAGCAATATTAATAAAACGAATAATAAATAATTCGTCGTTTTATGCTGTTTTACGCGTTAAAACGCAGATTAAAGCTCAAAACGTGCTGTTTTGCTAAAATAAGCATTTTCAAGCATTTTAGATCGTTGAAATTGTTCAAATAGACGCAATATTAATAAAAACGAATAATAAAATTCGTCGTTTTTATGCTGTTTTACGCGTTAAAAAGCAGATTTAAGCTCAAAACGAGCTGTTTTGCTAAAATAAATTTTCAAGCATTTTAGATCGTTGAAATCGTTCAAATAGACGCAATATTAATAAAAACGAATAATAAAAATTTCGTCGTTTTTATGCTGTTTTACGCGTTAAGACGCAGATTAAAACTCAAAACGTGCTGTTTTGCTAAAATAAGCATTTTCAAGCATTGTAGATCGTTGAAATCGTTCAAATAGAAGCAATATTAATAAAAACGAATAATAAAGAATTCGTCGTTTTATGCTGTTTACGCGTTAAAACGCAGATTAAAGCTCAAAACGTGCTGTTTTGCTAAAATAAGCATTTTCAAGCATTTTAGATCGTTGAAATCGTGCAAATAGAAGCAATATTAATAAAAACGAATAATAAAACTTCGTCGTTTTTATGCTGTTTTTCGCGTTAAAACGCAGATTAAAGCTCAAAACGTGCTGTTTTGCTAAAATAATCATTTTCAAGCATTTTAGATCGTTGAAATCGTTCAAATAGAAGCAATATTAATAAAAACGAATAATAAAAATTCGTCGTTTTTATGCTGTTTTACGCGTTAAAACGCAGATTAAAGCTCAAACGTGCTGTTTTGCTAAAATAATCATTTTCAAGCATTTTAGATCGTTGAAATCGTTCAAATAGAAACATATTAATAAAAACGAATAATAAAAATTCGTCGTTTTTATGCTGTTTTACGCGTTAAAACGCAGATTAAAGCTCAAAACGTGCTGTTTTGCTAAAATAAGCATTTTTTAAGCATTTTAGATCGTTGAAATCGTTCAAATAGACGCAATATTAATAAAAACGAATATTAAAAATTCGTCGTTTTATGCTGTTTTACGCGTTAAAAGCGCAGATTAAAACTCAAAACGTGCTGTTTGCTAAAATAAGCATTTTAAACATTTTAGATCGTTGAAATCGTTCAAATAGACGCAATATAATAAAAACGAATAATAAAAATTTTGTCGTTTTTATGCTGTTTACGCGTTAAAACCAGATAAAGCTCAAAACGTGCTGTTTTCTAAAATAAGCATTTTCAAGCATTTTAGATCGTTGAAATCGTTCAAATAGACGCAATATAATAAAAACGAATATAAAAATTAGTCGTTTTATGCTGTTTTACGCGTTAAAACGCGATTAAAGCTCAAAACGTGCTGTTTTGCTAAAATAAGCATTTTCAAGCATTTTGATCTTGAAATCCAAATAGACCAATATTAATAAAAACGAATAATAAAAATTCGTCTTTTTTTGCTTTTTTTACGCGTTAAAACGCAGATTAAAACAAAACGTTGTTTTCAAAATAACATTTTCAAGCATTTTGTGTTGAAATCGTTTTAAAATAGACGAAATTTAAAAAAATCAATTGGGAGTACGAGAGGATGGTATAAGCTGGTAAAGTTAAGAAAACACTTAGCGCTATCCCCCTCACAATACCCTTAAAACGATATTTTTTAAACCATTCAAGTCAATCAAGTATTTGTCAAACCTGATGGGTAGCTATTTCGACCTAGGGTCTTATCAGCCCCCTACTGGCGCAAAGCCTTAAACCATAACATATACAACTGGCTTTTATTCAAGCCCAGAAGTATTGTCAGCTCCCAACGGTGGGCTGAATTAGCTCAAAAAAAGCATGGGGGGGAAAAACAATGGGAGGGTACGAGAGGGTGCCGGGGTTTCAAACTTATCTCCCTTTTCCATTATAAACTGCCCCCCGTCAAAAAATTATTAAAACCCCCAAAAAAAATTTTTCAAGCCGGGAGGGTTATAATTCCTTGGCAAATACTGGCTCAATGTTTTAAAAATTTTTTGAAGGAAAATCGGATAATTTCAATTACTCCAAATTTTCCAATGCTTCTTTCTTTGGGGGCTCTTGGGCTCCCCCGTTGGGGGGGGCGCAATACTTCTGCGTCTTGAATAATAAGCCTTGTATAAAAAGGCCTGGCGGGTCAGTACGGTAGTCAAGCCGGGAGGTGGGGTGTAGGGTCAATGGTCGAAATAGCTATCCCCATCGGAAACGACAAATCTCAAAATTCAATATTTATAAAAAACGTTTTGGGGATATTGGGGGGGTATAGCGTACGTAAGTGTTTCTTACTTTTGCTTAAAATATCCTCTCGTACTACCTACCATTTATTTCAATCTTTTTGCTTGACTAACTTCGTCTCCCCCGTTGGTTGAGCGAATAAACTGTCGAATAATAAGCCCCTTTTTAGGGGGGTCAATCGTATTTGTAACCGTGGTTGCTGATGGGGCCTCTAATGGTCGAAATAGCTATCCCCATCAGGCGACATACTTCATTATTTTCAATAATTTAAAAAAAAAATCTTTTGGCGTTTTGGAGGGTATAGCGTTAAGTTTTTCAACTTTTCTCAGACGCAATATTTAAAAAAAAATAATAAAAATTCGTCTTTTTTCTTTTTTACGCTAAAAGCAGATTACAGCTCAAAACGTGCTGTTTTTTTCTAAAATAAAACTTTTCAAGCATTTTAGATCGTTGAAATCGTTAAAAGAAGCAATATTAAAAAAAACGAATAATAAAAAAATTTCGTCGTTTTATGCTGTTTTTGCTTAAAACCAGATTAAACTCAGAACGTGCTGTTTTGCTAAAATAAGCATTTTTAAGCATTTTGATCGTTGAAATCGTTTTTGAATATTTAAAAAAGTAAAAAAAATTTCGTGTTT
>NW_027048936.1:0-7116 GCF_025399875.1 Dalotia coriaria
CCCCCCCCCTCCGTTTTATGTTGTTTTACGCGTTAAAACGCAGATTAAACTCAAAACGTGCTGTTTTGCTAAAATAACATTTTCAAGCATTTTAGATCGTTGAAATCGTTCAAATAGAAGCAATATTAATAAAACGAATAATAAAAAATTCGTCGTTTTTATGCTGTTTTACGCGTTAAAACGCAGATTAAACTCAAAACGTGCTGTTTTGCTAAACTAATCATTTTCAAGCATTTTAGATCGTTGAAATCGTTCAAATAGACGCAATATTAATAAAAACGAATAATAAAAATTTCGTCGTTTTATGCTGTTTTACGCGTTAAAACGCAGATTATAGCTCAAAACGTGCTGTTTTGCTAAAATAAGCATTTTCAAGCATTTTAGATCGTTGAAGTCGTTCAAATAGAAGCAATATTAATAAAAGAATAATAAAAATTGGTCGTTTTATGCTGTTTTACGCGTTAAAACGCAGATTAAAGCTCAAAACGTGCTGTTTTGCTAAAATAATCATTTTCAAGCATTTTAGATCGTTGAAATCGTTCAAATTGACGCAATATTGATAAAAACGAATAATAAAAATTTCGTCGTTTTTATGCTGTTTTACGCGTTAAAACGCAGATTAAAGCTCAAAACGTGCTGTTTTGCTAAAATAAGCATTTTCAAGCATTTTAGATCGTTGAAATCGTTCAAATAGAAGCAATATTAATAAAAACGAATAATAAAAAATTCGTCGTTTTTATGCTGTTTTACGTTAAACGCAGATTAAAGCTCAAAACGTGCTGTTTTGCTAAAATAATGATTTTCAAGCATTTTAGATCGTTGAAATCGTTCAAATAGACGCAATATTAATAAAAACGAATAATAAAAATTTCGTCGTTTTATGCTGTTTTAAGCGTTAAAACGCAGAATAAAGCTCAAAACGTGCTGTTTTGCTAGAATAAGCATTTTTAAGCATTTTAGATCGTTGAAATCGTTCAAATAGAAGCAATATTAATAAAACGAATAATAAAAATTCGTCCTTTTATGCTGTTTTACGCGTTAAAACGCAGAATAAAAGCTCAAAACGTGCTGTTTTGCTAAAATAATAATTTTCAAGCATTTTAGATCGTTTAAATCGTTCAAATAGAAGCAATATTAATAAAAACGAATAATAAAATTCGTCGTTTTATGCTGTTTTACGCGTTAAAACGCAGATTAAAGCTCAAAACGTGCTGTTTTGCTAAAATAATCATTTTCAAGCCCTTTTAGATCGTTGAAATCGTTCAAATAGACGCAATATTAATAAAAACGAATAATAAAAAATTTTGTCGTTTTTTCTGTTTTACGCGTTAAAACGCAGATTAAAGCTCAAAACGTGCTGTTTTGCTAAAATAAGCATTTACAAGCATTTTAGATCGTTATCGTTCAAATAGACGCAATATTAATAAAAACGAATAATAAAAAGAATTTCGTCGTTTTTTATGCTTGTTTTACGCGTTAAAACGCAGATTATAGCTCAAAACGTGCTGTTTTGCTTTAAAATAAGCATTTTCAAGCATTTTAGATCGTTGAAAGTCGTTCAAATAGAAGCAATATTAATAAAAACGAATAATAAAAAATTCGTCGTTTTTATGCTGTTTACGCGTTAAAACGCGGGTAAGCTCAAAACGTGCTGTTTGCTAAAATAAGCATTTTCAAGCATTTTTAGATCGGTTGAAATCGTTCAAATAGACGCAATATTAATAAAAACGAATAATAAAAATTTCGTCGTTTTTTTATGCTGTTTTTACGCGTTAAAACGCAGATTAAAGCAAAACGTGCTGTTTTGCTGAAATAAGCATTTTCAAACACATTTTGAATCGTTGGAAATCGTTCAAATAGAAACATATTAATAAAAACGAATAATAAAAAATTCGTCGTTTTATGCTTTTGTTTACACGTTAAAACGCAGATTAAAGCTCAAAACATTAACATTTTGCTAAAATATCATTTTCAAGCATTTTAGATCGTTGAAATCACGTTCAAATAGACGCAATATTAATAAAAACGAATAATAAAAATTTCGTCGTTTTATGCTGTTTACGCGTTAAACGCAGAATAAAGCTCAAAACGTGCTGTTTTTGCTTTAAAATAAGCATTTTAAGCATTTTAGATCGTTGAAATCGTTCAAATAGAAGCAATATTAATAAAGCGAATAATAAAAATTTAGATGCTTTTATGCTGTTTTTACGCGTTAAAACGCAGAATAAAGCTCAACGTGCTGTTTTGCTAAAATAATAATTTTCAAGCATTTTAGATCGTTGGAAATCGTTCAAATAGAGCAATATTAATAAAAACGAATAATAAAAAATTCGTCGTTTTATACTTGTTTTACGCGTTAAAAACGCAGATTAAAGCTCAAAACGTGCTGTTTTGCTAAAATGTCATTTTTCAAGCATTTTAGATCGTTGAAATCGTTCAAATAGACCTGCAATATTAATAAAAACGAATAATAAAAATTTCGTCGTTTTATGCTTTTGTTTTACGCGTTAAAACGCGTTAAAACTCAAAACGTGCTTGTTTTTGCTAAAATAATCATTTTCAAGCATTTTAGATCGTTGAAATCGTTCAAATAGACGCAATAATGTAAAAACGAATAATAAAAATTTCGTCGTTTTTTTATGCTGTTTTACGCGTTAAAACGCAGATTAAACTCAAAACGTGCTGTTTGCTTAAATAAAGCTTTTCAAGCATTTTATATCGTTGAAATCGTTCCAAATAGAAGCGATATTAATAAAACGAATAATAAAATTCTTCACAATGCTGTTTACGCGTTAAAACGCAGATTAAAGCTCAAAACGTGCTGTTTTGCTTTAAAATAATCATTTTCAAGCATTTTAGATCGTTGAAATCGTTCAAATAGACGCAATATTAATAAAAACGGAGTAATAAAAATTTCGTCGTTTTATGCTGTTTTACGCGTTAAAACGCGGTTAAAGCTCAAACGTGCTGTTTTGCTAAATAAGCATTATCAAGCATTTTAGATCGTTGAAATCGTTCAAAAAAACAATATTAATAAAAAAAAGAATAATAAAAATTTCGTCGATGTGTTTTACCCTTAAAAAGCAGATTAAAAACTCAAAAAGTCCCGTTTTTAAAATAACATTTTCAAAAATTTTAGATCATTGAAATCGTTCAAATAGAACAATATTAATAAAAACGAACAATAAAAATTTCGTCCATGTGTTTCGCGTTAAAACGCAGATTAAACCTCAAAACGTGCTGTTTTGCTAAAATAAGCATTTTCAAGCATTTTAGATCGTTTAAAAACGTTCAAAAAAAATTTAAAAAAAAGAATAATAAATAATTTTTCGTTTTATGCTGTTTTACGCGTTAAAACGCAAATTAAAGCTCAAAACGGGTGTTTTTCTAAAATAATCATTTTCGCATTTTAGATGGAAAACGTTCAAAAACGCAAATTTAAAAAAAAACGAATAATTTTCGCGTTTTTTGTTTTACGCAAAACGCGAAAAACTCAAAATGCTTTTTTCTAAAAAAAGCATTTTCAAGCATTTTATATCGTTGAAATCGTTCAAATAAAGAATATTAATAAAAAAAGAATAATAAAAAAATTTTTCGTTTTATGTGTTTTTAAAACGCAGATTAAAATCAAAAAAGGCTGTTTTCTTAATCATTTTCAAGCATTTTTTTATCGTTGAAACGCAAATAGACGCAATATTAATAAAAAAAATAATAAAATTTTGTCGTTTTTTTGTGTTTTTCGCGTTAAAAAGCAGATTAAAGCTCAAAACGTGCGTTTGCTAAAAAAAGCATTTTCAAGCATTTTAGATCGTTGAAATCGTTCAAATAGAAGCAATATTAATAAAAACGAATAATAAAAATTTCGTCGTTTTATGCTGTTTTACGCGTTAAACGCAGATTAAAGCTCAAAACGTGCTGTTTTTTCTTTAAACATTTTCAAGCATTTTAGATCATTGAAATTTCAAATGAAGCAAATTAATAAAAAAAGAACAATAAAAAAATTTTGTCGTTTTATGCTGTTTTACGCGTTAAAAAGCAGATTCTCAAAACGTGCTTTTTTAAAATAATCATTTTTAAACATTTTGATCGTTTAAATTTCAAAAGACGCAATATTAATAAAACGAATAATAAAATTTTTCTTTTATGCTGTTTTACGCGTTAAAACGCAGATTAAAGCTCAAAAAAGTGCTGTTTTTCTAAAATAAGCATTTTCAAGCATTTTTGATCGTTGAAATCGTTCAAAAAAGAAGCGATATTAATAAAAAAAGAATAATAAAAAAATTGTCGTTTTTTTGCTGTTTTGCGTTAAAACGCGATTAAAAACTCAAAACGTGCGTTTTGCTGAACTAATCATTTTTGCATTTTGTCGGAAATCGTTCAAAAGACGCAATATTAATAAAACATTAATAAAAAATTTTTCGTTTTTATGCTGTTTTACCGTTAAAAAGCGATTAAAAACCCAAAACGGGTGTTTGTTTAAAAAATTTTCAAGCGTTTTTGATCGTTGGCGTTCAAATAAAAAAAAAAAAAAAGTAATAAAAAAATTTCGTTTTTTTGCTGTTTACGCGTAAAATGCAGATTAAAGCTCAAATCGTGCTGTTTTGCTAAAATAACTTTTTTCCCTTTTAGATCGTTTAAATCGTTCAAAAGACGCAAATTTTAAAAACAATTAAAAATTTCGTCGTTTTTTTGCTGTTTTCCGTTTAAAACCCGATTAAAAAACTCAAAACGTGCTGTTTTTTTAAAAAAAAAGCATTTTTAAGCATTTTGATCTTGGGAAAACGTTTAAAAATAAACAAAATAAAAAAAAAAAAAAAAAATCGTCGTTTTTTTGCGTTTTTTGCGTTAAACGCAGATTAAAGCTCAAAAAGTGCTGTTTTGCTAAAATAATCATTTTCAAGATTTTAGATCGTTGAAAACGTTCAAAAGGGCGCAATATTAATAAAAACGAATAATAAAAATTTCGTCGTTTTATGCTGTTTTACGCGATAAAAAAGCAGATTAAAGCTCAAAACGGCTTTTTGCAAAAATGCATTTTTAACATTATAGACGTTTAAATTTTTCAAATAGAACAATATTTAAAAACGAATAATAAAAATTCGCTTTTTAGCGTTTTGCGCAAAACGCAGATTAATCAAAAAGTGCTGTTGAAATTGTTCAAATAGAAGCAATATTAATAAAAACGAATAATAAAAGAATTTCGTCGTTTTTATGCCATTTTTACGCGTTAAACGCGATTAAAACTCAAAACGTGCTGTTTTGCTAAAGCATTTTCAAGCATTTTTAGATCGTTGAAGTCGTTCAAATAGAAGCAATATTAATAAAAACGAATAATAAAAAATTCGTCGTTTTTATGCTGCTGTTTTACGCGTTAAAACGCAGATTAAAATCAAAACGTGCTGTTTTGCTGAAATAAGCATTTTCAAGCATTTTATATCGTTGAAATCGTTCAAATAAGAAGCAATATTAATAAAAACGAATAATAAAAATTCTTCGTTTTTATGCTGTTTACGCGTTAAAACGCAGATTAAGCTCAAAACGTGCTGTTTTAAAATAATCATTTTCAAGCATTTTTTAGATCGTTGGAAATCGTTTCAAATAGACGCAATATTAATAAAACGAATAATAAAATTTTGTCGTTTTTATGCTGTTTTACGCGTTAAAACGCAGTGCAAAGCTCAAAACGTGCTATTTTGCTAAAAATAAGCATTTTCAAGCATTTTTGATCGTTGAAAATCGTTCAAATAGAAGTAATATTAAAACGAATAATAAAAATCGTCGTTTTTATGCTGTTTTACGCGTTAAACGCAGATTAAAGCTCAAAACGTGCTGTTTTGCTAAAATAATCACTTCAAGCATTTTAGATCGTTGAAATCGTTCCAATAGACGCAATATTAATAAAAAACGAATAATAAAATTTCGTCGTTTTTATGCTGTTTACGCGTTAAAACGCAGATTAAAGCTCAAAACGTGCTGTTTTGCTAAAATAAGCATTTACAAGCATTTTTAGATAGTTTAAAATTTCAAATAGAAACAATATTAATAAAAACGAATAATAAAATTCGTCGTTTTGTAACTTTGTTTTACGCTAAAACGCAGATTAAAGCTCAAAACATTAGCATTTTTGCTAAAATAATCATTTTCAAGCATTTTAGATCGTTGAAATCGTTCAAATAGACGCAATATTAATAAAAACGAATAATAAAATTTCGTCGTTTTTATGCCGTTTTACGCGTTAAAACGCAGATTAAAAAGTTAAAACGTGCAGTTTTGCTAAAATAATCATTTTGAGCATTTTAGGTCGTTGAAATCGTTCAAATAGACGCAATATTAATAAAAACGAATAATAAAAATTTCGTCGTTTTTATGCTGTTTTACGCGTTAAAACGCGGGTAAAACTCAAAACGAGCTGTTTTGCTAAAATAAAAGCCCTTTTCAAACATTTTAGATCGTTGCAAATTGTTCAAATGAGAAGCAATATTAATAAAACGAATAATAAAAATTCGTCGTTTTATACTGTTTTACGCTTTGAAACGCAGATTAAAGCTCAAAACGTGCTGTTTTGCTTCAAAATAATCATTTTCAAGCATTTTAGATCGTTGAAATCGTTCAAATAGACGCAATATTAATAAAGTGAATAATAAAAATTTTGTCGTTTTTGTGCTGTTTTTACGCGTTAAAACGATTAAAAGTAAAACGTGCTGTTTTGCTAAAATAAGCATTTTTCAAGCATTTTAGATCGTTAAATCGTTCAAATAGAAGTAATATTAATAAAAACGAATAATAAAAAATTTCGTCGTTTTATGCTGTTTTACGCGGGTAAAACGCAGATTAAAAGCTTTCAAAACGATGCTGTTTTGCTAAAACCCAGCATTTTCAAGCATTTTTAGATCATTGATATCGTTCAAATAGAAGCAATATTAATAAAAAGCGAATAATAAAATTTCGTCGTTTTTGCTGTTTTACCGCGTTAAAACGCGCAGATTAAAGCTCAAAACGATGCTGTTTTGCTAAAATAATCATTTTCAAGCATTTTTTTAGATCGTTGAAAATCGTTCAAATAGACGCAATATTAATAAAAACGAATAATTTCGTCGTTTTTATGCTGTTTTTGCC
>NW_027048937.1:0-7101 GCF_025399875.1 Dalotia coriaria
TCGTTTTATCTTGGTTTTAAAAATATTAAAAAAACGATTAAAATATTTTTTTAACTTTTTTTACCCTTAAAACCAAAATTAAAAAAATTTTGGTAAAAAAATTTTTTTTAGATTTTTGTTAAACCATTAAATAAAATAGCATTTTCAAAAGAATTTAAGATCGTTGAAATCGTTCAAATGAAACAATATTAATAAAAACGAAAATAAAATTTCGTCGTTTTTATGCTGTTTTACGCGTTAAAACGCAATTAAACAAAACAGCGCTTTTTGCTAAAAAATATTTTCATGCATTTTTAGATCGTTGAAATCGTTCAAATAGACGCAATATTAGTAAAAACGAATAATAAAAATTTCGTCGTTTTTATGCTGTTTTACGCGTTAAAACGCGGATTAAAGCTCAAAACGTGCTGTTTTGCTAAAATAAGCATTTTCAAGCATTTTAGATCGTTGAAATCGTTCAAATAGAAGCAATATTAATAAAAACGAATAATAAAAAATTCGTCGTTTTTATGCTGCTTTACGCGTTAAAACGCAGATTAAAGCTCAAAACGTGCTGTTTTGCAAAATAATAATTTTCAGCATTTTAGATCTTTGAAATCGTTCAAATAGACGCAATATTAATAAAAACGAATAATAAAATATTCGTCGTTTTATGCTGTTTTACGCGTTAAAACGAGATTAAAGCTCAAAACTGCTGTTTTGCTAAAATAAGCATTTTCAAGCATTTTAGATCGTTGAAATCGTTCAAATAGAAGCAATATTAATAAAAGGAATAATAAAATTCGTCGTTTTATGCTGTTTACGCGTTAAACGCATAAAACTCAAAATGCTGTTTCTAAAATAATCATTTTCAAGCATTTTAGATCGTTGAAATCGTTCAAATAGACGCAATATTAATAAAAACAATAATAAAAATTTCGTCGTTTTATTGTTTTACGCGTTAAAACGCAGATTAAACTCAAAACGTGCTGTTTGCTAAAAAATAAGCATTTTCAAGATTTTAGATCGTTGAAATGCAGTTCAAATAAAAGTATAATAAAACGAATAATAAAAATTTCGTCGTTTTAGCTGTTTAAGCGTTAAAACGCAGATTAAAGCTCAAAACAGGTTGTTTTTAAAATATTATTTTCATAACTATTTAATAAAATCGTTCAAATGACCAATATTAATAAAAGCGATAATAAAAATTTCCGTTTTTAATGCTGTTTTACGCGTTAAAAGCGTTAAAGCTCAAAGTGCTGTTTTGCTTTAAAAAAAGCATTTTAAAAGCATTTTAGATTTTGAAATCGTTTCAAATAGAAGCATATTAATAAAACGAATAAAAAAATTCGTTTTTTATTAGCTTTACGCGTTAAAACGCAGATTAAAGCTCAAAACGTGCTGTTTTGCTAAAATAATTTTTTTAAAAAATTTTTTGATCGTTTTAAATCGTTTTAAATAGACGCAATATTAATAAAAACGAATAAAAAAATTTCGTCGTTTTTTTGCTGTTTTTCGCGTTAAAACCCCTGATTTAAGCTCAAAAAATTTTGTTTTTTCAAAAAAAAAAACATTTTCAAGCATTTTTTGATCGTTGAAATCGTTCAAATAGAAACAATGGGAATAAAAAAAGGGAAAACTAAAAAAACGTCGTTTTTATCTGTTTTCGCGTTAAAACGCAGATTTTAAAAAACAAAAAAGTCTGTTTTGCCAAAAAAAATCATTTTCAAAACATTTTTTGATCGTTGAAATCGTTCAAATAGAAGCAATTTGGAAAAAAAATAATGAAAAATTTGGGCTTTTATTCTTTTTACGCGTTAAAACGCGGTTAAAACTCAAAACGTGCTGTTTTGCTTTAAAAAAATCTTTTCAAGCATTTTAATCTTTGAAATCGTTCAAATAGACGCAATATTAATAAAAACGGGAAAAATAAAAATTTCGTCGTTTTTTTTGCTTTTTTTTACCCCGTTTTAAAAAGCAGAGTAAAACTCAAAACTTTCTGTTTTTGCTAAAATAAGCATTTTCAAAATATTTTAGATCGTTTGGGAAAACGTTCATATAGAAGCAATATTTAATAACGAATAATAAAAATTCGTCGTTTTTTATTCTGTTTTCGCGTTAAAACGCAGATTTAAAACGTGCTGTTTTGCTAAAATAATCATTTTCAGCCCCTTTTTTGATCGTTTTGGGAAACGTTTTAAAAGACGTATTTTAAAAAAAACGAATAATAAAAAATTTTGTCGTTTTTTTGCTGTTTTCGCGTTAAAACGCAGATTAAAATAAAATGTGCTGGCTAAAAAAAAGCTTTTTAACATTTTTTGATCGTTGAAATCGTTTAAATAGAAGCAATATTAATAAAAAAAGAATAATAAAAAATTTTGTCGTTTTATGCTGTTTTTTTGCCGGGTTTAAAAAGCAGATTAAAACTCAAAACGTGCTGTTTTTTTCTAAAATAATTATTTTCAAGCATTTTAGATCTTTTTCGTTCAAAATAGACGCAATATTTAAAAAAAGAATAATAAAAAATTTTGTCGTTTTTTTTGCTGTTTTACGCGTTAAAAAGCAGATTAAAACTCAAAACGTGCTGTTTTTCTAAAAATAAGCATTTTTTAACCATTTTTTGATCGTTAAATCGTTCAAATAGAAACAAATTTAAAAAAGAATAATAAAAAAATTTTTTGGGAAAATTTTTTTACGCGTTAAAAAAAGCAGATTAAAGCTCAAAAAGTGCTGTTTTGCTAAAATAAACTTTTAAAACATTTTTTTGATTTTAAATCCCTTCAAATAGACGCAATATTAATAAAGAAACGAATAATAAAAAATTTCGTCGTTTTTTTTGCTGTTTTACGCGTTAAAGAGGCTCCAAAAAAGTGCTGTTTTTCTAAAATAAGCTTTTTTTTTAAGGTCGGTTTAAATCGTTCAAATAAAACAATATTAATTTAAAAAGAGTAATAAAAAATTTTCGTTTTTTTTTGCTGTTTTTCGCGTTAAAACGCGGGTTAAACTCAAAAAGTGCTGTTTTGCTAAAATAATCATTTTTCCCAAACGTTTTTTAATCGTTTTAAATCGTTCAAATAGACGCAATAATTTAAAAAAAACGAATAATAAAAATTTCGTCGTTTTTTTTGCTGTTTTTTTCGCGTTAAAACGCAGATTTAAAGCTCAAAAAGTGCTGTTTTGCTAAAAAAACATTTTTAAAACATTTTAGATCGTTGAAATCGTTCAAATAAACAATATTAATAAAAACGAATAATAAAAAAATTTTCCCTTTTTTGCTTTTTACGCGTTAAAACGCAGATTAAAGCTTTTTAAAAGATGCTGTTTTTTCTAAAAACATCATTTTCAAAACATTTTTAGATGGGGTTGGGAAAACGTTCCCAAAAAGACGCAATATTAATAAAAACGAATAATAAAAAATTTTGGGCCCTTTTTTTTGCTGTTTTTCCGGGTTTAAAAAGCAGATTTAAGCTTAAAACGTGCTTTTTTTTGCTAAAATAAGCATTTTCAAAACATTTTAGATCGTTGGGGAAAAGTTCAAATGGAAACAATATTAATAAAACGGATAATAAAAAAAAAGTGTTTTTTTTTTGCTTTTTTACCCTTAAAACGCAGATTAAAACAAAACAAACCCCCTTTTCTAAAATCATCATTTTCAAGCATTTTAGATCGTTGAAATCGTTCAAATAGACGTGCGAATATTAATAAAAACGAATAATAAAATTCTATCGTTTTATGTTGTTTTTACGCGTTAAAACGCAGGTGATTTAAGCTCAAACGTGCTGTTTTGCTAAATAAGCATTTTCAAGCATTTTAGACGTTGAAATCGTTCAAATGGAAGCAATATTAATAAAAACGGATAATAAAAAAATTCGTCGTTTTATGCTGTTTTACGCGTTAAAACGTGCAGATTAAAGCTCAAACGTGCTGTTTTTGCTAAAAATAATCATTTTCAAGCATTTTAGATCGTTGAAATCGTTCAATAGACGCAATATTAATAAAAAACGAATAATAAAAAATTCCCTGTCGTTTTGATGCTGTTTTACGCGTTAAACGCAGAGATTAAAAGCTCAAACGTGCTGTTTTTGCTAAAAATAAGCATTTTCAAGCATTTTAGATCGTTGAAATCGTTCAAATATGCTGTAATATTAATAAAACGAATAATAAAAAATTTTTCGTCGTTTTTATGTTGTTTTACGCGTTAAAACGCAGATTAAAGCTCGTAAAACGCTGTTTAAGCAAAATAATCATTTTCAAGCATTTTAGATCGTTGAAATCGTTCAACAGACGCAATATTAATAAAAAACGAATAATAATAAAAAAATTTCGTCGTTTTTATGCTGTTTTACGCGTTAAAAACGCAGATTAAAAGCTCAAAACGTGCTGTTTTGCTAAAATAATCATTTTAAGCATTTTAGATCGTTGGAAATCGTTCAAATAGACGCGCAATATTAATAAAAAACGAATAATAAAAATTCGTCGTTTTATGCTGTTTGTGACGATAAAACGCAGATTAAAAGCTCAAAACGTGATGTTTTGCTAAAATAAGCATTTTCAAGCATTTTAGATCGTTGAAATCGTCTAAATAGAAGCAATATTAATAAAAAAATGGTTGTTTGTAAAAGTAGGTTTACGATCGAGATGTTTACGTGATAACGTTATTGGTGATATAAGTTTTGTTTGTTGCAAAATTGCTGTAACACTTCACTTGCACTTCACATTTTGTCTTACTGTTAGGCTCCCCGCACAAATACAAACTTTTTATCGGCCGATAAAACATTCAACGAAAACTTTAACCGCACGAGAAAATTCCACCTCGTTTGTATACCGCTAGAGTGAGAGACGGAAGATCGGTCAACTCACTCGAACGCGACTGGCACGGAATGACTGGCAAGCGTGCTCGAGATGAGACGGGAGATCGGTCCGTCTCTCGTTATAACGAGGGGGTATACCCGCGATCGACCCTCGCTCGTGACACATTGTGCTTCTGAACAGTCACCCAATAAACGATTTTAAAGACGTTATCACGTCAAAAACGAATAATAAAAATTCGTCGTTTTATGCTGCTTTTACGCGCAAACGCAGATTAAAGCTCAAAACGTGCTGTTTTGCTACAAAAATAATCATTTTCAAGCATTCTAGATCGTTGAAACTGTTCAAATAGGAGCAAATATTAATAAAAACGAATAATAAAAATTTCGTCGCTTTTATGCGTTGTTTTACGCGTTAAAAACGCAGATTAAAGCTCAAAAACGTGCTGTTTTGCTAAAATGTTTCAAGCATTTTAGATCGTTGAAATCGTTCAAATATAGCTAAATATTAATGTCTTAATAATAAAAATTCGTCGTTTTATGCTGTTTTAGCGTTAAAACGCATTGAAGCTCAAACGCGCTGCTCTGCTGCCACAATAATTTTCTATGCATTTTGATCGTTGAAATCGTTCAAACAGACGCAATATTAATAAAAAAAACGAATAATAAAAAATTTGCCGTTTTTATGTGCTGTTTCACGCGTTAAAACGCAGATTAAAGCTCAAACGTGCTGTTTTGCTAAAAATAAGCATTTTCAAGCATTTTAGATCGTTGAAATCGTTCAAATAGAAGCAGTATTAATAAAAACGAATAATAAAAATTCGTCGTTTTTATGCTGTTTACGCGTTAAAAACGCAGATTAAAGCTCTCAAAAACGTGATGTTTCGCTAAAATAATCATTTTCAAGCATTTTAGATCGTTGAAATCGTTCAAATGGACGCAATATTAATAAAACGAATAATGAAAATTTCGTCGTTTTTATGCTGTTTTTTCGCGTTAAAACGCAGATTAAAGCTCAAAACGTGCTGTTTTGCTAAAATAAGCATTTTTCAAGCATTTTAGATCGTTGAAATCGTTCAAATAGTAATATTAATAAAAACGAATAATAAAAATTCGTCGTTTTATACTGTTTTACGCGTTAAAACGCAGATTAAAAGCTCAAAACGTGCTGTTTTGCTAAAATAATCATTTTCAAGCATTTTAGATCGTTGAAATCGTTCAAATAGACGCAAAATTAATAAAAAACGAATAATAAAAATTTCGTCGTTTTATGTTGTTTTACGCGTTAAACGCAGATTAAAGCTCAAAACGTGCTGTTTTGCTAAAATAGCATTTTCAAGCATTTAGATCGTTGAAATCGTTCAAATAGAAGCAATATTAATAAAAACGAATAATAAAAATTCGTCGTTTTTATGCTGTTTTACGCGTTAAACGCGATTAAAGCTCAAAACGTGCTGTTTTGCTAAAATACATTTTCAAGCATTTTAGATCGTTGAAATCGTTCAAATAGACGCAATATTAATAAAAACGAATTATAAAAATTTCGTCGTTTTATGCTGTTTTACGCGTTAAAACGCAGATTAAAGCTCAAAACGTGCTGTTTTGCTAAAATAAGCATTTTCAAGCATTTTAGATCGTTGAAATCGTTCAAATAGAAGTAATATTAATAAAACGAATAATAAAAATTCGTCGTTTTATGTTGTTTTACGCTTAAACGCAATTTAAGCTCAAAACGCTGTTTTGCTAAAATAATCATTTTCAAGCATTTTAGATCGTTGAAATCGTTCAAATAGACGCAATATTAATAAAAACGATAATAAAATTTCGTCGTTTTTTGCTGTTTTACGCGTTAAAACGCAGATTAAAGCTCAAAACGTGCTGTTTTGCTAAAATAAGCATTTTCAAGCATTTTAGATTGTTGAAATCGTTCAAAAAGAGCAAATTAAAAAACGAATAATAAAAATTCGTCGTTTATGTGTTTACGCGTAAACGCAGAAAAGCTCAAAACGCTGTTTTGCAAATAATCATTTCAGCATTTTAGATCGTTGAAATCGTTCAAATAGACGCATATTAAAAAAACGAATAATAAAATTTCGTCGTTTTATGCTGTTTCGTTAAAAGCAGATAAAGAAAACGTGCTGTTTGCTAAAATAATTTCAAAATTTTCAAATGCATTTTAAAAAAAAAAATCGCTTGAAATCGTTTTTTTTTAAATAGAGCGCAAACATATTAATAAAACGAGTAATAAAATTTCGTCGTTTATGCTGTTTGCGCGTTAAAACCTGAATTAAAGCTCAAAATGTGTTTTTGCTTC
>NW_027048938.1:0-7099 GCF_025399875.1 Dalotia coriaria
CGAATAATAAAAAAATTCGTCGTTTTTTTGCTGTTTTACCCTTAAAACGCGAATAAAACTCAAAACGCGCTGTATTGCTAAAATAAGCATTTTCAAGCATTTTAGATCGTTGAAATCGTTCAAATAGAAGCAATAATAATAAAAACGAATAATAAAAAATTCGTCGTTTTATGCTGTTTACGCGTTAAAACGCAGATTAAAGCTCAAACGTGCTGTTTTGCTAAAATAAGCATTTTCAAGCATTTTAGATCGTTGAAATCGTTCAAATAGACGCAATAAAAATAAAAACGAATAATAAAATTACGTCGTTTTATGCTGTTTTACGCGTTAAAACGCAGAATAAAGCTCAAAACGGCTGTATTGCTAAAATAAGCATTTTCAAGCATTTTAGATCGTTGAAATCGTTTAAATATACGCAATATTAATAAAAACGAATAATAAAAATTTCGTCGTTTTATGCTGTTTTACGCGTTAAAACGCAGATTAAAAGCTTAAAACGTGCTGTTTTGCTAAAATAAGCATTTTCAAGCATTTTAGATCGTTGAAATCGTTCAAATAGATGCAATATTAATAAAAACGAATAATAAAAATTCGTCATTTTTATGCTGTTTTACGCGTTAAAACGCAGAATAAAGCTCAAACGTGCTGTTTGCTAAAATAAACATTTTCAAGCATTTTAGATCGTTGAAATCGTTTAAATAGAAGCAATATTAATAAAAACGAATAATAAAAATTCGTCATTTTTTTGCTGTTTAACGCGTTAAAACGCAGATTAAAGCTCAAAACGTGCTGTTTTGCTAAAATAAGCATTTTCAAGCATTTTAGATCGTTAAAATAGTTCAAATAGACGCAATATTAATAAAAACGAATAATAAAAAATTTCTCGTTTTATGCTGTTTTACGTTAAAACGCAGAATAAAGCTCAAAACGTGCTGTTTTGCTAAAATAAGCATTTTCAAGCATTTTAGATCGTTGAAATCGTTCAAATAGAAGCAATGTTTAAAAAAACAATAATAAAAAATTCGTCGTTTTATGCTGTTTAACGCGTTAAAACGCAGATTAAAGCTCAAAACGTGCTGTTTTGCTAAAATAAAACATTTTCAAGCATTTTAGATCGTTGAAATACGTTCAAATAGACGCAATATTGATAAAAACGAATAATAAAAATTCGTCGTTTTTATGCTGTTTTACGCGTTAAAACGCAGAATTAAAGCTCAAAACGTGCTGTTTTGCTAAAATAAGCATTTTCAAGCATTTTAGATCGTTGAAATCGTTCAAAATACGCAATGATTAAAAAAACAATAATAAAAATTCGTCGTTTTATGCTGTTTACGCGTTAAAACGCAGATTAAAGCTTAAAACGTGCTGTTTTGCTAAAATAAGCATTTTCAAGCATTTCAGATCGTTGAAATCGTTCAAATAGAGCAATATTAATAAAAACGAATAATAAAAATTCGTTGTTTTATGCTTGTTTTACGCGTTAAAACGCAGATTAAAGCTCAAAACGTGCTGTTTTGCTAAAATAAAACATTTTCAAGCATTTTAGATCGTTGAAATCATTCAAATAGACGCATATTAATAAAAACGAATAATAAAAATTTCGTCGTTTTATGCTGTTTTACGCGTTAAAACGCGATTAAAGCTCAAAACGTGCTGTTTTGCTAAATAAGCATTTTCAAGCATTTTAGATCGTTGAAATCGTTCAAATAGACGCAATTAATAAAAACGAATAATAAAAATTCGTGTTTTATGCTGTTTTACGCGTTAAAACGCAGATTAAAGCTCAAAACGTGCTGTTTTGCTAAAATAAGCATTTTCAAGCATTTTAGATCGTGAAATCGTTAAATAGAAGCAATATTAATAAAAACGAATAATAAAAAATTGGTCGTTTTTATGCTGTTTTACGCGTTAAAACGCAGATTAAAGCTCAAAACGTGCTGTTTTGCTAAAATAAGCATTTTCAAGCATTTTAGATCTTTGAAATCGTTCAAATAGAGCAATAATAATAAGAAACGAATAATAAAAATTCGTCGTTTTATGCTGTTTTACGCGTTAAAACGCAGATTAAAGCTCAAAACGTGCTGTTTTGCTAAAATAAGCATTTTCAAGCATTTTAGATCGTTGAAATCGTTCAAATGACGCAATAAAATAAAAACGATAATAAAAAAATTACGTCGTTTTATGCTGTTTTACGCGTTAAAACGCAGAATAAAGCTCAAACGTGCTGTTTTGCTAAAATAAGCATTTTCAAGCATTTTAGATCGTTGAAATCGTTCAAATAGACGCAATATTATAAAACGAATAATAAAAATTTCGTCATTTTATGCTGTTTTCGCGTTAAACGCAGATTAAAGTCAAAACGTGCTGTTTTGCTAAAATAAGCATTTTCAAGCATTTTGATCGTTGAAATCGTTCAAAGAAGCAATTAATAAAAACGAATAATAAAATTTCGTCGTTTTATGCTGTTTTACGCGTTAAAACGCAGAATAAAGCTCAAAACGTGCTGTTTTGCTAAAATAAGCATTTTCAAGCATTTAGATCGTTGAAATCGTTCAAATAGACGCATATTAATAAAAACGAATAATAAAAATTCGTCGTTTTATGTGTTTACGCGTTAAAACGCAGATTAAAGCTTCAAACGTGCTGTTTTGCTAAAATAAGCATTTTCAAGCATTTTAGATCGTTGAAATCGTTCAAATAGACGCAATATTAATAAAAACGAATAATAAAAATTTCGTCGTTTTTATGCTGTTTTACGCGTTAAAACGCAGAATAAAGCTCAAAACGTGCTGTTTTGCTAAAAGATTTTCAAGCATTTAACGTTGAAATCGTTCAAATAGACGCAATATTAATAAAAACGAATAATAAAAATTCGTCGTTTTATGCTGTTTTACGCGTTAAAACGCAGATTAAAGCTCAAAACGGCTGTTTTGCTAAAATAAGCATTTTCAAGCATTTTAGATCGTTGAAATCGTTCAAATAGACGCAATATTAATAAAACGAATAATAAAAATTCGTCGTTTTATGCTGTTTTACGCGTTAAAACGCAGATTAAAGCTCAAAACGTGCTGTTTTGCTAAATAAGCATTTTCAAGCATTTTGATCGTTGAAACGTTCAAATAGACAATATTAATAAAAACGAATAATAAAAATTCGTCGTTTTATGCTGTTTTACGCGTTAAACGCAGATTAAAAGCTAAAACGTGCTGTTTTGCTAAAATAAGCATTTTCAAGCATTTTAGATCGTTGAAATCGTTCAAATAGAAGCAATATTAATAAAAAACGAATAATAAAAAATTCGTCGTTTTATACTGTTTTACGCGTTAAAACGCAGAATAAGCTCAAAACGCTGTATTGCTAAAATAAGCATTTTCAAGCATTTTAGATCGTTGAAATCGTTTAAATAACGCAATATTAATAAAAAACGAATAATAAAAATTTCGTCGTTTTATAGCTGTTTTACGCGTTAAAAAAGCAGATTAAAAGCTTAAAACGTGCTGTTTTGCTAAAATAAGCATTTTCAAGCATTTTAGATCGTTGAAATCGTTCAAATAGAGCAATATTAATAAAAACGAATAATAAAAATACGCGTTTTTATGCTGTTTTACGCGTTAAAACGCAGATTAAAGCTCAAAACGTGCTGTTTTGCTAAAATAAGCATTTTCAAGCATTTTAGATCGTTGAAATCGTTCAAATAGACGCAATATTAATAAAAAAAAGAATAATAAAAATTTCTCGTTTTTTTGCTGTTTTACGCGTTAAAACGCAGAATAAAAGCTCAAAACGTGCTGTTTTGCTTAAATAAGCATTTTCAAGCATTTTAGATCGTTGAAATCGTTCAAATAGAAGCAATGTTTAGAAAAACGAATAATAAAAATTCGTCGTTTTATGCTGTTTTACGCGTTAAAACGCAGATTAAAGCTCAAAACGTGCTGTTTTGCTAAAATAAGCATTTTCAAGCATTTTAGATCGTTGAAATCGTTCAAATAGACGCAATATTGATAAAAACGAATAATAAAAATTCGTCGTTTTTTTGCTGTTTTACGCGTTAAAACGCAGATTAAAGCTCAAAACGTGCTGTTTTGCTAAAATAAGCATTTTCAAGCATTTTAGATCGTTGAAATCGTTTAAATATACGCAATATTAATAAAAACAAATAATAAAAAATTTCGTCGTTTTATGCTGTTTTACGCGTTAAAACGCAGATTAAAGCTTAAAACGTGCTGTTTTGCTAAAATAAGCATTTTCAAGCATTTCAGATCGTTGAAATCGTTCAAATAAGCAATAACAATAAGAAACGAATAAAAAATTGTCGTTTTATGTTGTTTACGCGTTTAAAAAGCAGATTAAAGCTCAAACGTGCTGTTTTGCTAAAATAAGCATTTCAAGCATTTTAGACGTTGAAATCGTTCAAATAGACGCAATTTTTAAAAAACGAATAATAAAAATTCGTCGTTTTATGCTGTTTACGCGTTAAAACGCAGATTAAAAGCTCAAACGTGCTGTTTTGCTAAAATAAGATTTTTAACATTTTGATCGTTGAAATCGTTCAAATAGACGCAATATTAATAAAACGAATAATAAAAAAATTTGTCGTTTTATGCTGTTTTACGCGTTAAAACGCAGATTAAAAGCTCAAAACGTGCTGTTTTGCTAAAAAAGCATTTTAAGCATTTTAGATCGTTGAAATCGTTCAAATAGACACAATATTAATAAAAACGAATAATAAAAAATTCGTCGTTTTATGCTGTTTTACGCGTTAAACGCAGATTAAAAGCTCAAAACGGGTGTTTTGCTAAAATAAGCATTTTCAAGCATTTAGATCGTTGAAACGTTCAAATAAAGCAATATTAATAAAAACGAATAATAAAAATTCGTCGTTTTTATGCTGTTTTTCGCGTAAAAAAAGCAGAATAAAGCAAACGGCTGTTTGCTGAAATAAGCATTTTCAAGCATTTTGATCGTTGAAATCGTTTAAATATACGCAATATTAATAAAAACGAATAATAAAAATTTCGTCGTTTTATGTTTTTTTACGCGTTAAAACGCAGATTAAAGCTAAACGCTGTTTTGCTAAAATAAGCATTTTCAAGCATTTTAGATCGTTGAAATCGTTCAAATAGAAGCAATATTAATAAAAACGAATAATAAAAATTCGTCGTTTTTAGGTCTTACGCGTTAAAACGCAGATTAAAGCTCAAAACGTGCTGTTTTGCAAAATAAGCATTTTCAAGCATTTTAGATCGTTGAAATCGTTCAAATAAACAATATTAATAAAAACGAATAATAAAAAATTCTCGTTTTTTTTTGTTTTACGCGTTAAAACGAAGATTAAAAGCTCAAAACGTGCTGTTTTGCTAAAATAAGCATTTTCAAGCATTTTAGATCGGAAATCGTTCAAAAGAAGAAAAATTAATAAAAAAAAGAATAATAAAAAATTTCGTCGTTTTTTTGTTTTTTTACCCTTAAAACGCAGAATAAAAACCCCAAAAAGGGTGTTTTGCTAAAATAAGCATTTTCGCATTTTAGATCGTTGAAATCGTTAAATAGACGCAAATTAAATAAAAAAAGAATAATAAAAAAAATTTGTCCTTTTAAGCCGTTTTACGCGTTAAACCCCAGATTAAAAGCTCAAAAAGTGCTGTTTTGCTAAAATAAGCATTTTCAAGCATTTTTAGGGTCGTTTTAAAACCCTTCAAATAGACGCAAATTAATAAAAAAGAATAATAAAAATTCGTCGTTTTATGTTGTTTTACGCCCCCTTAAAACGCCGGAAAAAACTCCAAAGTCTGTTTTCCCCCAAATTGGTATTTTTGCTTTTGGGCCCTTAAAAGCCCCAAAAAAAAATATTAATAAAAAAGAATAATTAAAAAAGGGCGTTTTTTTGTTTTTTTACGCGTTAAAACCGGGGATTAAAAGCCCCCAAAACCCTGCTGGGTTTTTTAAAAAAAAGCATTTTTCAAGCATTTTTTGATCGCGAAACGTTCAAATAGAAGCAAATTAATAAAAAAGAATAATTAAAAAACCGTCGTTTTTTAAAAGTTGTTTTACGCGTTAAACGCAGATTAAAGCCCCAAAACGTTTTTTTTTTTAAAATAAGATTTTCAACATTTTAGATCGGAAATCGTTCAAATAGACGCAAAAATTAATAAAAACAAAAAATAAAAATTTTTGTCGTTTTTTTGTTTTTTTCCGGGTTAAAAAGAAAAATTAAAAACTCAAAAAGTGCTGTTTTGCTAAAATAAGATTTTCAAGCATTTTAGATCGTTAAAATTCCCTTCAAATAGAAGGAAATTTAAAAAAAAAACAAAAAAAAAAATTTTGTCGTTTTTTTTTGTTGTTTACGCTTTAAAAAGCAGAAAAAGCTCAAACGTGCTGTTTTGCTAAAATAAGATTTCAACATTTTAGATCGTTGAAATCGTTCAAATAGAAGAAAAATTAAAAAAAAACGAATAATAAAAATTTTGTCGTTTTATGCTTTTTTTTACGCGTTTAAAAAACGATTAAAAACTCAAAAAGTGCTGTTTTCAAAAAAAAGGGCCCAAACATTTTAGACGTTGAAATCGTTCAAAAGGAAAAAAAATAATTTAAAAAAAGAATAATAAAAAAATTTCCCCTCGTTTTTTTGCTGTTTTCGCGTTTAAAAAAACAGATTAAAGCTCAAAACGTGCTGTTTTGCTAAAATGCATTTTTAACATTTTAGATCGTTTGAAATCCAAATAGAAACCAAATTTAAAAAAAAACGAATAATAAAAATTTTGTCGTTTTATGTTTTTTTACGCGTTTAAAAAGCGATTAAAAACCTTTTAAAACGTGTTTTTTTGCTAAAAAAAGCATTTTCAAGCATTTTAGAGGGTTGGGAAAACGTTCAAATAGAAGAAAAATTTAAAAAAACGAATAATAAAAAAAATTTGTCGTTTTATGCTGTTTTACGCGTTAAAAAAGCAGATTAAAGCCCCAAAAAAGGTTTTTTTGCTAAAAAAAGCATTTTTTGCATTTTTGGGTGGTTTAAAACGTTCAAAAGAAGCAATATTAATAAAAAACGAAAAAAATAAAAATTTGTCGTTTTTTTTGCTGTTTTACGCGTTAAAACGAAAAT
>NW_027048939.1:0-7088 GCF_025399875.1 Dalotia coriaria
TCGTTTTTTTCCTTAAACCGTTAAAGCCAAAAATTTTTTAAAAAAAAAAATTTTTTCAAGCATTTTTAGATCGTTGAAATCGTTTAAAAAAGCAATTAATAAAACGAATAATAAAAATCCGTCGTTTTTATGCGTTTTACGCGTTAAAACGCAGATTAAAGATCAAAACGTGTGTTTTTAAAATAAAACATTTTCAAAGCATTTTTAGATCGTTGAAATCGTTCAAATAGACGCAATATTAAAAAACGAATAAAAAAATTTCGTCGTTTTATACTGTTTTACGCGTTAAACGCAGATTAAAACTCAAAACGTGCTGTTTTGTAAATAAGCATTTCCAAGCATTTTTTTGATCGTTGAAATCGTTCAAATAAAACAATATTAATAAAACGAATAATAAAAATAACGTCGTTTTATGCTGTTTAGGGTTTAAACGCAGTTAAGCTCAAAACGTGCTGTTTTGCTAAAAAGGGATTTTCAAAACATTTTAGATCTTGAAATCGTTAAAAGACGAATAAAATAAAAACGAAAAATAAAAATTTCGTCGTTTTATGCTGTTTTACGCGTTAAACGCAGAATAAAGCTCAAAACGTGCTGTTTGCAAAATAAGCATTTTCAAGCATTTTAGATCGTTGAAATCGTTCAAATAGACGCAATATTAATAAAAAACAATAATAAAAAATTTCTGTCGTATTTATGCTGTTTTCGCGTTAAAACGCAGATTAAAGTCAAAACGTGCTGTTTTGCTAAAATAAGCATTTTCAAGCATTTTTAGATCGTTGAAATCGTAAATAGAAGCAATATTAATAAAAACGAATAATAAAAAAATTCGTCGTTTTTATGATGTTTTTAGGCGTTAAAAAGCAGATTAATGCTCAAAACGGCTGTTTTGCTAAAATAAGCATTTTCAAAACATTTTAGATCGTTGAAATCGTTCAATTAGACGCAATATTAATAAAACGAATAATAAAAATTTCGTCGTTTTTATGCTTTTTTTACGCGTTAAAACGCTGATTGCTCAAACGTGCTGTTTTTTCTAAAAAAAGCATTTTCAAGCATTTTTATCGTTGAAATCGTTCCGGGCGCAATATTAATAAAAACGAATAATAAAAATTCGTCGTTTTTTTGCTGTTTTACGCGTTAAAACGCAGATTAAAGCTCAAAACGTGCTGTTTTGCTAAAATAAGCATTTTCAAGCATTTTAGATCGTTGAAATCGTTCCAAATAGAAGCAATATTAATAAAAACGAATAATAAAAATTTCCTGTGTTTTTTGTGTTTTACGCGTTAAAACGCATATTAAAGCTTCAAACTGCTGTTTTGCTAAAATAAGATTTTCAAGCATTTTAGATCGTTGAAATCGTTCAAATAGACGCAATTAATAAAAACGAAAATAAAAAAACTGTTTTATGTGTTTTCGCGTTAAACGCTGAAAAGCTCAAAACGTGCTGTTTTTCTAAAAAAAAGCATTTTTTAAGCATTTTTTTGCGTTGAAATCGTTCAAATAGAAAAATATTAATAAAAAAAGAATAATAAAAATTCCGTTTTTTTTTTACGCGTTAAAACGCAGATTAAACTCAAAAAGTGCTGTTTTTCTAAAAAAAGCATTTTCAAGCATTTTTTGATCGTTTAAATGTTCAAATAAAAAATTTAAAAAAGAATAAAAAAATATTCGTCGTTTTTTTTTGTTTTACGCGTTAAAACGCAGATTAAAGCTCAAAAAGTGCTGTTTTGCTAAAATAAGCATTTTCAAGCATTTTAGATCGTTGAAATCGTTTAAATAGAAAAATTTTAAAAAAAACGAATAATAAAATTGTCATTTTTTTTGCTGTTTTTCGCGTTTTAAGCGTTGCTCAAAACGTGCTGTTTTGCTTAAATAAGCATTTTCAAGCATTTTAGATCGTTGAAATCGTTCCAAATAGAAGCAATATTAATAAAAACGAATAATAAAAATCGTCGTTTTTTTATGCTGTTTTACGCGTTAAAACGCAGATTAAAGCTCAAAAGGTGCTGTTTTGCTAAAATAAAGCATTTTCAAAGCGGCGCAGATCACGTTGGGAAATCGTTCAAAATAAGACGCAAAGAAATATTAACCCAGAAACGGAATAATAAAAAGAATTTCGTCGTTTTTATGCTGTTTTTACGCGTTAAAACGCTGATTAAAGCTCAAAACGTGCTGTTTTTGCTAAAATAAGCATTTTCAAGCATTTTATAGCCGGTAAAATCGTTCAGAATAGACGCAATATTAATAAAAAAACGAATAATAAAAATTCGTCGTTTTATGCTGTTTACGCGTTAAAACGCAGATTAAAACTCAAAACGTGCTGTTTTGCTAAAACCAAGCATTATCAAGCATTTTTAGATCGTTGAAATCGTTCAAATAGAAGCAATATTAATAAAAACGAATAATAAAAATTTCGTCATTTTATGCTGTTTTACGCGTTAAACGCAGATTAAAACTCAAAACGTGCTGTTTTGCTAAAATAAGCATTTTCAAGCATTTTAGATCACGTTGAAATCGTTCAAAATAGACGCAATATTAATAAAAACGGAATAATAAAAATTTCGTCGTTTTATGCTGTTTACGCGTTAAATCGCGCAGAATAAAGCTCAAAACGTGCTGTTTTGCTTTAAAATAAGCATTTTTCAAGCATTTTAGATCGTTGAAATCGTTTCAAATAGAAGCAATATTAATAAAAACGAATAATAAATATTTCGTCGTTTTTATGCTGTTTACGCGTTAAAACGCTGATTAAAACTCAAAACATTGCTGTTTGCTAAAATAAAGCATTTTCAAGCATTTTAGATCGTTGAAATCCCGTTCAAATAGACGCAATATTAATAAAACGAATAATAAAAAAAATTCATCGTTTTTTATGCTGTTTTACGCGATTAAAACGCAGATTAAAACTCAAAACGTGCTGTTTTGCTGGAAATAAGCATTTTCAAGCATTTTAGATCGTTGAAATCGTTCAAATAGAAGCAATATTAATAAAACGAATAATAAAGAATTTCGTCGTTTTATGCTGTTTTACGCGTTAAAACGCAGATTCACAAAAGCTCAAAACGATGCTGTTTTGCTAAAATAAACATTTTCAAGCATTTTAGATTTGTTGGAAATCGTTTAAATAGAAGCAATATTAATAAAAACGAATAATAAAAAATTCATATTTTATGCTGTTTACGCGTTAAACGCAGATTAAAGCTCAAAACGTGCTGTTTTTGTAAAATGAAGCATTTCAAGCATTTTAGATCGTTGAAATCGTTCAAATAGAAGCAATATTAATAAAAACGGAATAAAAGAATTTCGTCGTTTTTATGCTGTTTTAGCGTTAAAACGCGAGATTAAAACTCAAAACGTGCTGTTTTGCTAAAAGTAAGCATTTTCAAGCATTTTTAGATCGTTGAAATCGTTTAAATAGAGAAGCAATATTAATAAAAACGAATAATAAAAATTCGTAATTTTTATGCTGTTTACGCGTTAAAACGCAGATTAAAAGCTCAAAAGGTGCTGTTTTGCTAATATAAGCATTTTCAAGCATTTTGAATCGTTGAAATCGTTCAAATAGACGCAATATTAATAAAAACGAATAATAAAAATTTCATTGTTTTATGCTGTTTTACGCGTTAAAACGCAGAATAAAGCTCAAAACATGCTTTGTTTGCTAAAATAAGCATTTTCAAGCATTTTAGATCGTTGAAATCGTTCAAATAGAAACAATATTAATAAAAACTAATAATAAAAAATTCGTCGTTTTATGCTGGTTTACGCGTTAAAACGCAGATTAAAACTCAAACGTGCTGTTTTTGCTAAAATAAAACATTTTCAAGCATTTTAGATCGTTGAAATCGTTCAAATAGACGCAATATTAATAAAAACGAATAATAAAAAAATTCGTCGTTTTTGCTCATGCTGTTTACGCGTTAAAACGCAGATTTAAGCTCAAAACGTGCTGTTTTGCTAAATAAGCATTTTCAAGCATTTTTAGATTGTTTGAAATCGTTAAAATATGGCTAATAATATTAATAAAAACGAATTATAAAAAATTCGTCGTTTTTTAGCATGCTTTGTTTACGCGTTAAAACGCGATTAAAATTCAAAACATTATGTTTTTGCTAAAATAAGCATTTTTCAAGCATTTTTAGATCATTGAAATCGTTTCAAATAGAAACAGTAATAATAAAAAACGAATAATAAAAAATTTGTGGTTTTATGCTGTTTTACGCGTTAAAGCACAGATTAAGCTCAAAACGTGCTGTTTTGCTAAAATAAGCATTTTCAAGCATTTTAGAACGTTGAAATCGTTCAAAATAGACGCAATATTAATAAAAACGAATAATAAAAATTTCGTCGTTTTATGCTGTTTACGCGTTACAACGCAGATTAAAGCTCAAAACATTGCTGTTTTTGCTAAAATAAAGCATTTTCAAGCATTTTAGATCGTTTGAAATCGTTTCAAATAGAAGCAATATTAATAAAAACAGATAATAAAAAATTCGTCGTTTTTATGCTGTTTTGCGCGTTAAAACGCAGATTAAAAGCTCAAAACGTGCTGTTTTGCTAAAATAAAGCATTTTCAAGCATTTTAGATCGTTGAAATCGTTGGAAATAGACGCAATATTAATAAAAACGAATAATAAAAGAAACTTCGTCGTTTTTTATGCTGTTTTACGCGTTAAACGCAGATTAAAGCTCAAAACGTGCTGTTTTGCTAAAATAATCATTTTGCAAGCATTTTTAGATCGATGAAATCGTTCAAATAGAAGCAATATTAATAAAAACGGAATAATAAAATTCGTCGTTTTATGCTGTTTTACAGCGTTAAAACGCAGATTAAAGCTCAAAAACGTGCTGTTTTTGCGCAAAATAAGCATTTCAAGCATTTTAGATCGTTGAAATCGTTTAAATAGAAGCAATATTAATAAAAACGAATGGCAAAAATTTACGTCATTTTTTTATGCTGTTTTACGCGTTAAAACGCAGATTAAAAAGCTCAAAACGTGCTGTTTTGCTAAAATAAGCATTTTCAAGCATTTTAGATCGTTGAAATCGTTTCAAAATAGAAACAATATTAATAAAAACGAAGATAATAAAAAAATTCGTCGTTTTTATGCTGTTTTACGCGTTAAAACGCTGATTAAAAGCTCAAAAACATTGTGTTTTGCTTTAAAATAAACATTTTCAAAGCATTTTAGATCGTTGAAATCACACGTTCAAATAGACGCAATATTAATAAAAAACGAATAATAAAAAATTCGTCGTTTTATGCTGTTTTACGCGTTAAAACGCAGATTAAAGAAACAAAACGTGCTGTTTTGCTAAAATAAACATTTTCAAGCATTTTTAGATCGTTGAAATCGTTCAAATAGACGCAATATTATTAATAAAACGGAATAATAAAAATTCGTCGTTTTATGCTGTTTTACGCGTTAAAACGCAGATTAAACTCAAAACGTGCTGTTTGCTAAAATAAGCATTTTCAAGCATTTTAGATCCGTTGAAATCGTTCAAATAGAAGCAATATTAATAAAACGAATAATAAAAAAATTCGTCTGTTTACGCGTTAAAACGCAGAATAAAAGCTCAAAACCTGCTGTTTTTGCTTTAAATAAACATTTTCAAGCATTTTAGATCGTTGAAATCGTTTCAAATAGAAGCAATATTAATAAAAACGAATAATAAAAATTCGTCACGTTTTATGCTGCTGTTTTACGCGTTAAAACGCAGATTATAGCTCAAAAAGGGCTGTTTTGCTAAAATAAGCATTTTCAAGCATTTTAGATCGTTGAAATCGTTCAAATAGAAGCAATATTAATAAAAACGAATAATTAAAATTCCGTCGTTTTATGCTGTTTTACGCGTTAAAACGCAGATTAAAGCTCAAAACGTGCTTATTTGCTAAAATAAGCATTTTCAAACGTGCAATAGTGCTCAAAACGTGCTGTTTTGCTAAAATAATCATTTTCAAGCATTTTAGATCGTTGAAATCGTTCAAATAGAAGCAATATTAATAAAAACGAATAATAAAAATTCGTCGTTTTATGCTGTTTTACGCGTTAAAACGCAGATTAAAGCTCAAAACGTCTTGTTTTGCTAAAATAAGCATTTTCAAGCATTTTAGATCGTTGAAATCGTTCAAATAGACGCAATATTAATAAAACGAATAATAAAAATTCGTCGTTTTATGCTGTTTTACGCGTTAAAACGCAGATTAAAGCTCAAAACGTGCTGTTTTGCTAAAATAAGCATTTTCAAGCATTTTAGATCGTTGAAATCGTTCAAATAGAAGCAATATTAATAAAAACGAATAATAAAAATTTCGTCGTTTTATGCTGTTTTACGCGTTAAAACGCAGATTAAAGCTCAAAACGTGCTGTTTTGCTAAAATAAGCATTTTCAAGCATTTTAGATCGTTGAAATCGTTTTAAATAGAAGCAATATTAATAAAAACAAATAATAAAAATTCGTCATTTTTATGCTGTTTTACGCGTTAAAACGCAGATTAAAGCTCAAAACGTGCTGTTTTGCTAAAATAAGCATTTTCAAGCATTTTAGATCGTTGAAATCGTTCAAATAGACGCAATATTAATAAAAACGAATAATAAAAATTTCGTCGTTTTATGCTGTTTTACGCGTTGAAACGCAGAATAAAGCTCAAAACGTGCTGTTTTGCTAAAATAAACATTTTCCAGCATTTTAGATCGTTGAAATTGTTCAAATAGAAGCAATATTAATAAAAAGGAATAATAAAAAATTCGTCGTTTTTATGCTGTTTTACGCGTTAAAACGCAGATTAAAAGCTCAAACGTGCTGTTTTGCTAAAATAAGCATTTTCAAGCATTTTAGATCGTTGAAATCGTTCAAATAGACGCAATATTAATAAAAACGAATAATAAAAATTCGTCGTTTTGCTGTTTACGCGTTAAAACGCAGATTAAAGCTCAAAACGTGCTGTTTTGCTAAAATAAGCATTTTCAAGCATTTTAGATCGTTGAAATCGTTCAAATAGAAGCAATATTAATAAAAACGAATAATAAACAATTCTCGTTTTATGCTGTTTTTTGGGGGTTAAAACCGTTAAAAAGTCAAAA
>NW_027048940.1:0-7086 GCF_025399875.1 Dalotia coriaria
CCCCCTTTTTTTTTAAACGCAGATTAAAGCTCAAAACCTGCTGTTTTGCTAAAATAAGCATTTTCAGCATTTTAGATCGTTGAAATAGTTCAATAGAGCAATATTAATAAAAAAACGAATAATAAAATTTCGTCGTTTTATGCTGTTTTACGCGTTAAAACGCAGATTAAAGCTCAAAACGTGCTGTTTTGCTAAAATAAGCATTTTCAAGCATTTTAGATCGTTGAAATCGTTCAAATAGAGCAATATTAATAAAAACGAATAATAAAAATTCGTCGTTTTATGCTGTTTTACGCGTTAAAACGCAGATTAAAGCTCAAAACGTGCTGTTTGCTAAAATAAGATTTTCAAGCATTTTAGATCGTTGAAATCGTTCAAAGACGCAATAAAAATAAAAACGAATAATAAAATTTCGTCGTTTTATGCTGTTTTACGCGTTAAAACGCAGAATAAAGCCTTCAAAACGTGCTGTTTTGCTAAAATAAGCATTTTCAAGCATTTTAGATCGTTGAAATCTCAAATAGACGCATAATAAAATAAAAACGAATAATAAAATTTCGTCGTTTTATGTTGTTTACGCGTTAAAACGCAGATTAAAGCCAAAACGTGCTGTTTTGTAAAATAAGTTATTCAAGCATTTTAGATCATTGAAATCGTTCAAATAGAAGCAATATTAATAAAAACGAATAATAAAAAATTTGTCGTTTTATGTGTTTTAGCGTTAAAACGCAGTTAAAGCTCAAAACGGCTGTTTTGCTAAAATAAGCATTTTCAACATTTTAGATTGTTGAAATCGTTCAAATAGTTAAATGTTATTAAAAAACGAATAATAAAAATCTGTCGTTTTATGCTGTTTTACGCGTTAAAACGCGATTAAAGCTCAAAACGTGCTTTTGCTAAAATAAGCATTTTCAAGCATTTTAGATCGTTGAATCGTTCAAATAGACGCAATATTAATAAAACGAATAATAAAAATTCGTCGTTTTATGCTGTTTTACGCGTTAAAACGCAGATTAAAGCTCAAAACGTACTGTTTTGCTACAAAATAAGCATTTCAAGCATTTTAGATCGTTGAAATCGTTCAAATAGAAGCAATATTAATAAAAACGAATAATAAAAAATTCGTCGTTTTTATGCTGTTTACGCGTTAAAACGCAGATTACAGCTCAAAACGTGCTGTTTTGCTAAAATAAGCATTTTCAAGCATTTTTAGATCGTTGAAATCGTTTGATAGAAGCAATATAAATAAAACGAATAATAAAAATTTCGTCGTTTTTATGCAGTTTTACGCGTTAAAACGCAGATTAAAACTCAAAACGTTAACATTTTTTGCTAAAATAAGCATTTTCAAAGCATTTTAGATCGTTGAAATCGTTTAAATAGAAGCAATATTAATAAAAACGAATAATAAAAATTCGTCATTTTTATGCTGTTTTACGCGTTAAAACGCAGATTAAAGCTCAAAACGTGCTGTTTTTGCTTCAAATAAGCATTTTCAAAGCGTTTTTAGATCGTTGAAATCGTTCAAATAGACGCAATATTAATAAAAACGAATAACAAAAACTTCGTCGTTTTTATGCTGTTTTACGCGTTAAAACGCAGATTAAAAGCTCAAAACATTGCTGTTTTGCTAAAATAATCATTTTCAAGCATTTTGAATCGTTGAAATCGTTCAAAATAGAAGCAATATTAATAAAAACGAATAATAAAAATTCGTCGTTTTATGCTGTTTTACGCGTTAAAACGCAGATTAAAGTTCAGGCAATGCTGTTTTGCTAAAATAAACATTTTCAACATTTTAGATCGTTGAAATAGGTTTCAAATAGAAGCAATATTAATAAAAACGAATATTAAAAAAATTCGTCGTTTTATGCTGTTTTACGCGTTAAAACGCAGATTAAACTCAAAACGTGCTGTTTTGCTAAAATAAGCATTTTCAAGCATTTTTAGATCGTTGAAATCGTTCAAATAGACGCAATATTAATAAAACGAATAATAATAAAAGCTACGTCGTTTTTATGCTGTTTGCGCGTTAAAACGCAGTAAACTCAAAACGTGCTGTTTGCCCACAAAATAAGCATTTTCAGGCATTTTAGATCGTTGAAATCGTTCAAATACGAGCAATATTAATAAAAACGAATAATAAAAATTCGTCGTTTTTATGCTGTTTTACGCGTTAAAGCACAGATTAAAAGCTCAAAACGTGCTGTTTGCTAAAATAAAGCATTTTCAAGCATTTTAGATCGTTGAAATCGTTTTCAAATAGAAGCAATATTAATAAAACGAATAATAAAAATTTCGTCGTTTTGTATGCTGTTTTACGCGTTAAAACGCAGATTAAAGCGCAAAACGTGGTGTTTTGCTAAAATAAGCATTTTCAAGCATTTTAGATCGTTGAAATCGTTTAAATAGAAGCAATATTAATAAAAACGAATAATAAAAAATTCGTGTACATGCTGTTTTACGCGTTAAACGCAGATTAAAATAAACGTGCTGTTTTGCTAAAATAAACATTTTCAAGCATTTTAGATCGTTGAAATCGTTCAAATAGACGCAATATTAATAAAAACGAATAACAAAACTTCGTCGTTTTATGCTGTTTTACGCGTTAAAACGCAGATTAAAGCTCAAAACGTGCTGTTTTCAAAATAATCATTTTCAAGCATTTTGAATCGTTGAAATCGTTCAAATAAACAATATTAATAAAACGAATAATAAAAAATTCGTCGTTTTATGCTGTTTTACTTGTTAAAACGCAGATTAAAGTTCAAAACGTGGTGTTTTGCTAAAATAAAGCATTTTCAAGCATTTTAGATCGTTGAAATAGTTCAAATAGAAGCAATATTAATAAAAACGAATAATAAAATTCGTCGTTTTGTATGCTGTTTTACGCGTTAAAACGCAGATTAAAGCTCAAAACGATACCATTTTGCTAAAACTAAGCATTTTCAAGCATTTTTAGATCGTTGAAATAGTTCAAAATCAAAACAATAATAAAAACGAATAATAAAATATTCGTCGTTTTTGTACTGTTTTACGCGTTAAAACGCAGATTAAAACTCAAAACGTGCTGTTTTGCTAAATAAGCATTTCCAAGCATTTTAGATCGTTGAAATCGTTCAAATAGACGCAATATTGGCAAAAACGGAATAATAAAAATTTCGTCGTTTTTGTGCTGTTTTACGCGTTAAAACGCAGATTAAAGCTCAAAACGTGCTGTTTGTTAAAATAAGCATTTTTCAAGCATTTTAGATCATTGAAATCGTTTTAAATAGAAGCAATATTAATAAAAACGAATAATAAAAATTCGTGTTTTATGCTGTTTTAGGCGTTAAAACGCAGATTAAAACTCAGGAAACGTTAACAATATGTTGCTAAAATAAGCATTTTCAAGCATTTTGGGTGTTGAAATCGTTTCAGAAATATAGACGCAATATTAATAAAAACGAATAATAAAAATTTCGTCGTTTTTTTATGCTGCGTTTACGCGTTAAAACGCAGATTAAAGCTCAAAACGTGCTGTTTTGCTAAAATAAGCATTTTCAAGCATTTTAGATCGCGTTGAAATCGTTTAAATAGAAGCAATGGCAAAACGAATAATAAAAATTCGTCGTTTTTATGCTGTTTTACGCGCGTTAAAACGCAGATTAAAATAAAACGTGCTGTTTTGCTAAAATCAGCATTTTTCAAGCATTTTAGATCGTTGAAATGAACAAAATAGAAGCAATATTAATAAAAACAGATGATAAAAATTCGTCGTTTTATGCTGTTTACGCGTTAAAACGCAGATTAAACTCAAAATGCGTTTTTGCTAAATAAAGCATTTTCAAAGCATTTTAGATCGTTGAAATCGTTTCAAATAGACGCAATATTAATAAAAACGAATAATAAAAATTCGTCGTTTTTTATGCTGTTTACGCGTTAAAACGCAGATTAAAGCTCAAAACGTGCTGTTTTGCTAAATATAAGCATTTTCAAGCATTTTAGATCGTTGAAATCGTTCAAATAGAAGCATATTAATGAAAAAACGAATAATAAAAATTTGTCGTTTTTATGCTGTTTTACGCGTTAAAACGCAGATTAAAACTCAAAACGTGCTGTTTTGCTAAAATAAAGCATTTCAAAAGCATTTTAGATCGTTGAAATCGTTCAAATAGACGCAATATTAATAAAAACGAATAATAAAGAATTTCGTCGTTTTATGCTGTTTACGTTAAAACGCAGATTAAACTCAAAACGTGCTGTTTTGCTAAAATAAGCATTTTTCAAGCATTTTTAGATCGTTGAAATCGTTCCAAATTTGAAGCAATATTAATAAAAACGGAATAATAAAAAATTCGTCGTTTTTTATGCTTATTTATACGCGCGTTAAAACGCGTTAAAGTTCAAAACGTGCTGTTTTGCTAAAATAAGCATTTTTCAAGCATTTTAGATCGATTTGGAAATCGTTCAAATAGACGCAATAAAATAAAAACGAATAATAAAAATTTCGTCGTTTTTATGCTATTTTTTACGCGTTAAAACGCAGAATAAAGCACAAACGTGCTGTTTTTGCTAAAATAAGCATTTTTCAAGCATTTTAGATCCGTTGAAAATCGTTCAAATAGACGCAATAAAATAAAACGAATAATAAAAATTTCGTCGTTTTTATACGCTTGTTTACGCGTTAAAACGCAGAATAAAGCTCAAACGTGCTGTTTTGCTTTAAAATAAAGCATTTTCAGTATTTTAGATCGTTTAGAAATCGTTCAAATAGACGCTATATTAATAAAAAGCGATGTAAAAATTCGTCACGTTTTTATGCTGTTTACCGTTAAAACGCAGATTAAAAGCTCAAAACGTGCTGTTTTGCTTTAAAATAAGCATTTTCAAAGCGGTACAGATAGTTGGAAATCGTTCAAATAGGCGCAATAAAATAAAAACGAATAGCAGAATTTCGTCGTTTTTATGCTATTTTACGCGTTAAAACGCAGAATAAAGCACAAAACGGTGCTGTTTTGCTAAAATAAGCATTTTCAAGCATTTAGATCGTTGAAATCGTTCCGATAGACACCAATAAAAAATAAAAACGAATAATAAAAATTTCGTCGTTTTTTATGCTTTCGTTTGCGTTAAACTTGCGGGAATAAGCTCCAAACGTGCTGTTTTGCTAAAATAAGCATTTTCAAGCATTTTAGATCGTTGAAATCGTTCAAAAGACGCAATTAAATCAAAAACGAATAATAAAAAATTCGCGTTTTTATGCTGTTTTACGCGTTAAAACGCAGATTAATCAAAACGTGCTGTTTTGTAAAAATAAGCTATAAATTTCAGCTTTTAGATGTTAAACGTTCAAATGACGCAATATAATAAAAACGATAATAAAAAAATCGTCGTTTTATGCTGTTTTACGCGTTAAAACGCAGATTAAACTCAAAACGTAGCTGTTTTGCTAAAATAAGCATTTTTCAGCATTTTTTAAACCGTTGAAATCGCAGATTAAAGCAATATTAATAAACGAATAATAAAAGATTTATCGTTTTAATGCTGTTGACAGTTAAAACGCTAATTAAAATAAAACGTATGATTTTGTAAAATAAGCATTTTCAAGCATTTTAGATCGTTGAAATCGTTCAAATAGAAGCAATATTAATAAAAACGAATAATAAAAAATTCGTCGTTTTTATGCTGTTTTACGCGTTAAAACGCAGATTAAAAGCTCAAAACGTGCTGTTTTGCTAAAATAAGCATTTTCAAGCATTTTAGATCGTTGCAATCGTTCAAATAGACGCAATATTAATAAAAACGAATAATAAAAATTTCGTCGTTTTATGCTGTTTTACGCGTTAAAACGCAGATTAAAACTCAAAACGTGCTGTTTTGCTAAAATAAAGCATTTTCAAGCATTTTAGATCGTTGAAATCGTTCAAATAGAATCAATATTAATAAAAACGAATAATAAAAATTCGTCGTTTTATGCTGTTTACGGTTAAAACGCAGATTAAAAGCTCAAAACGTGCTGTTTTGTTAAAATAAGCATTTTCAAACATTTTAGATCGTTGAAATCGTTCAAATAGAAGCAATATTAATAAAAACGAATAATAAAATTCGTCGTTTTTATGCTGTTTTACGCGTTAAAACGCAGATTAAAGCTCAAAACGTGCTGTTTTGCTAAAATAAGCATTTTCAAGCATTTTAGATCGTTGAAATCGTTCAAATAGACGCAATATTAATAAAAACGAATAATAAAAATTCGTCGTTTTATGCTGTTTTACGCGTTAAAACGCAGATTAAAGCTCAAAACGTGCTGTTTTGCTAAAATAAACATTTTCAAGCATTTTAGATCGTTGAAATCGTTCAAATAGAGCAATATTAATAAAAACGAATAATAAAAATTCGTCGTTTTTTATGCTGTTTTACGCGTTAAAACGCAGATTAAAGCTCAAAACGTGCTGTTTTGCTAAAATAAGCATTTTCAAGCATTTTAGATCTTTGAAATCGTTCAAATAGACGCAATAAAATAAAACGAATAAAAAATTTCGTCGTTTTATGCTGTTTTACGCGTTAAAACGCAGAATAAAGCTCAAAACGATGCTGTTTTGCAAAATAAGCATTTTCAAGCATTTTAGATCGTTGAAATCGTTCAAATAGACGCAATATTAATAAAAACGAATAATAAAAATTTCGTCGTTTTTATGCTGTTTTACGGTTAAAACGCAGATTAAAGCTCAAAACGTGCTGTTTTGTAAAATAAGCATTTTCAACATTTTGATCGTTGAAATCGTTCAAATAGCAATATTAATAAAACGAATAATAAAAATTCGTCGTTTTATGCTGTTTTACGGTTAAAACGCAGATTAAAACTCAAAACGTGCTGTTTTGTTAAAATAAGCTTTTAAAAAAATTTTAGATCGTTTGCAAAAAGAAGCAATATTAATAAAAAAAGAATAATAAAATTCGTCGTTTTTTTGCTGTTTTTTCGCGAAAACGCAGATTGCTCAAAAAAGTGCTGTTTTGCTAAAATAAAAATTTTCGCATTTTGTCGTTGAAATCGTTCAAATAACGAATATTAATAAAAACGGAATAATAAAAATTTCGTCGTTTTTT
>NW_027048941.1:0-7086 GCF_025399875.1 Dalotia coriaria
TAAAATTTTTTTACAAAACAGCCCTTTTGAGCTTTTAATCTGCGTTTTAAAGCGTAAAACAGCATAAAAACGACGAAATTTTTATTATTCGTTTTATTAATATTGCGTCTATTTGAACGATTTCAACGATCTAAAATGCTTGAAAATGCCTTTTTTTAGCAAAACAGCACGTTTTGAGCTTTAATTTTGCGTTTTAACGCGTAAAACAGCATAAAACGACGAAATTTTTATTATTTGTTTTTATTTTTATTGCGTCTATTTGAACGATTTCAACGATCTAAAATGCTTGAAAATGCTTATTTTAGCAAAACAGCACGTTTTGAGCTTTAATCTGCGTTTTAACGCGTAAAACAGCATAAAACGACGAAATTTTTTATTATTCGTTTTATTAATATTGCTTCTATTTGAACGATTTCAACGATCTAAAATTCTTGAAAATGCTTATTTTAGCAAAACAGCACGTTTTGAGCTTTAATCTGCGTTTTAACGCGTAAAACAGCATAAAACGACGAATTTTTATTATTCGTTTTTTATTAATATTGCGTTCTATTTGAACGATTTCAACGATCTAAAATGCTTGAAAATGCCTATTTTAGCAAAACAGCACGTTTTGAGCTTTATTCTGCGTTTTAACGCGTAAAACAGCATAAAAACGACGAAATTTTTATTATTCGTTTTTATTAATATTGCGTCTATTTGAACGATTTCAACGATCTAAAATGCTTGAAAATGCTTATTTTAGCAAAACAGCACGTTTTGCAGCTTTAATCTGCGTTTTAACGCGTAAAACAGCATAAAATGACGAATTTTTTATTATTCGTTTTTATTAATATTGCTTCTATTTGAACGATTTCAAGGATCTAAAATGCTTGAAAATGCTTATTTTAGCAAAACAGCCGTTTTGAACTTTAATCTGCGTTTTTAAGCGCAAAACAACATAAAACGACGATTTTTTATTATTCGTTTTTATTAATATTTTCTATTTGAACGATTTCAACGATCTAAAATGCTTGAAAATGCTTATTTTTGAGCAAACAGCACGTTTTGAGCTTTAATCTGCGTTTTAACGCGTAAAACAGCATAAAACGACGAATTTTTATTATTCGTTTTTTTAATATTAGCTTCTATTTGAACGATTTCAACGATCTAAAATGCTTGAAAATGCTTATTTTAGCAAAACAGCACGTTTTGCGCTTTAATCTGCGTTTTAACGCGTAAAACAGCATAAAACGACGATTTTTTTATTTCGTTTTTATTAATATTGCTCTATTTGAACGATTTCAACGATCTAAAATGCTTGAAAATGCTTATTTGTAGCAGAAACAGCAGCGTTTTGAGCTTTAATCTGCGTTTTAACGCGTAAAACAACATAAAACGACGAATTTTTTTATTATTCGTTTTTATTAATATTCCTATTTGAACGATCTCAACGATCTAAAATGCTTGAAAAGCTTTTTTTAGAAAACAGCACGTTTTGAGCTTTATTCTGCTCCAAACGCGTAAAACAGCTTAAACGACGAATTTTATTATTCGTTTTTGATTAATATTGCGTCTATTTGAACGATTTCAACGATTTAAAAGCTTGAAAATGCTTATTTTAGCAAAACAGCCGTTTTGAGCTTTAATCTGCGTTTTAACGCGTAAAACAGCATAAAGATTACGATTTTTTTTATTTGCTTTTTATTAATATTGCTTCTATTTGAACGTTTATGAGTCTACGAAGCTGAAAATGCTTATTTTAGCAAAACAGCGTTTAGAGCTTTAATCTGCGTTTTAACGCGTAAAAAGCATAAAACGCGAAATTTTATTATTCGTTTTTTTATTTGCTTCTATTTGAACGATTTCAACGATCAAAAATGCCTGAAATCTTATTTTGCAAAACGCCGTTTTTGAGCTTTTAATCTGCGTTTTAACGCGTAAAAGCATAAAACGCGAAATTTTATTATTGTTCGTTTTTATTAATTTGCTTCTATTTGAACGATTTTAACCGATCTAAAATGCTTGAAAATGCTTATTTTAGCAAAACAGCACGTTTTGAGCTTTAATCTGCGTTTTACGCGTAAAACAGCATAAAAGACGAATTTTTATTATTCGTTTTATTAATATTGCGTCTATTTGAACGATTTCAACGATCTAAAATGCTTGAAAATGCTTATTTTAGCAAAACAGCACGTTTTGAGCTTTAATCTGCGTTTTAACGCGTAAAACAGCATAAAACGACGAATTTTTATTATTCGTTTTTATTAATATTGCTTCTATTTGAACGATTTCAACGATCTAAAATGCTTGAGAATGCTTATTTTAGCAAAACAGCACGTTTTGAGCTTTATTCTGCGTTTTAACGCGTAAAACACATAAAACGACGAATTTTTTATTAGTTTTTATTAATATTGCTTCTATTTGAACGATTTCAACGATCTAAAATGCTTGAAAATGCTTATTTTAGCAAAACAGCACGTTTTGCGCTTTAATCTGCGTTTTAACGCGTAAAACAGCATAAAACGACGAATTTTTATTATTCGTTTTTTATTAAATTGCGTCTATTTGAACGATTTCAACGATCTAAAATGCTTGAAAATGCTTATTTTAGCAAAACAGCACGTTTTGAGCTTTAATCTGCGTTTGAACGCGTAAAACAGCATAAAAAAGACGAATTTTTATTATTCGTTTTTATTAATATTCTTCTATTTGAACGATTTCAACGATCTAAAATGCTTGAAAATGCTTATTTTAGCAAAACAGCACGTTTTGAGCTTTATTCTGCCTTTTAACGCGTAAAACAGCATAAAACGACGAAATTTTATTATTCGTTTTTATTAATATTGCGTCTATTTGAACGATTTCAACGATCTAAATCGCTTGAAAATGCTTATTTTAGCAAAACAGCACGTTTTGAGCTTTAATCTGCGTTTTAACGCGTAAACAGCATAAAAATGACGAATTTTTTATTATTTGTTTTATTAATATTGCTTCTATTTGAACGATTTCAATGATCTACAATGCTTGAAAATGCTTATTTTAGCAAAACAGCACGTTTAGAGCTTTAATCTGCGTTTAACGCGTAAAACAGCATAAAACGTAGAAATTTTTTATTCGTCGTTTTAATAATATTGACGTCTATTTGAACAATTTCAACGATCTAAAATGCTTGAAAATGCTTATTTACAAAACAGCACGTTTTGAGCTTTAATCTGCGTTTTAACGCGTAAAACAGCATAAAACGACGAATTTTTATTATTCGTTTTTATTAATATTGCGTCTATTTGAACGATTTCAACAATCTAAATGCTTGAAAATGCTTATTTTAGCAAAACAGCACGTTTTGAGCTTTAATCTGCGTTTTAACGCGTAAAACACTATAAAAACGACGAATTTTTATTATTCGTTTTTATTAATATTGCTTCTATTTGAACGATTTCAACGATCTAAAATGCTTGAGAATGCTTATTTTAGCAAAACAGCACGTTTTGAGCTTTTATTCTGCGTTTGAACGCGTAAAACAGCATAAAACGACGAAATTTTTATTATTCGTTTTTATTAATATTGCGTCTATTTGAACGATTTAAGATCTAAAATGCTTAAAAATGCTTATTTTAGCAAAACAGCCGTTTGAGCTTTTAATCTGCGTTTTAACGCGTAAAACAGCATAAAAGACGAATTTTTATTATTCGTTTTTATAAATATTGCTCTATTTGAACGATTTCAACGATCTAAAATGCTTGAAAATGCTTATTTTAGCAAAACTGCACGTTTTGAGCTTTAATCTGCGTTTTAACGCGTAAAACAGCATAAAACGACGAATTTTTTATTATTCGTTTTTAATATGCGTCTATTTGAACATTTCAACGATCTAAAATGCTGAAAATGCTTATTTTAGCAAAACGCACGTTTTGGCTAATCTGCGTTTTAACGTAAAACATCAAAACGACAATTTTATTAGTGCTTATTATTAATATTGCTTTTATTTGAACGATTTCAAGTCTAGCGTAAAAAGCAAAAACACGTTTGGGTTTTAAAAAACCCCAAAAAAAAAAAAAAAAAAACCCTTTTTTTTTCTTTTAAATTTAAAAAAATTTAAAAGGAAAAATTTTTTTTTTTAAAAAAAAATTTTTGGAAAAAAATTTTTTTAAAAAAAAAAAAAAAAATTTTTTTTTTTTTTTTTTTCCTTTAAAAAAAATTTTAAAACCAAAATTTTTTAAATTTTTTTTTTTAAAAAAAAAAATTTTGGTTTAACCCTTTTTTAAAAAAAAAATTTTTTAAAAAAAATTTTTTTTTTTTTTTTTTCGGTTTTTTTTTAAAAAACCAAAATTTTTTAAACTTTTTTTAAAAAACCTTTTTTTAAAAATTTTTTTTGGGGGGGGTTTTTTTTTTTTTTTTTTTTTTTTTTAAAAAAAAAACAAAATTTTTAAAAAAACTTTTTTAAAAAATTTTTTTTTTTTTAAAAAAAAAAAAAAAAAAGGGTTTTTTTTTTAATTTTTTTTTAAAAAAAAATTAAAATTTTTTTTAAAAAAATTTTTTTTTTTTAAAGGTTTTATTTTTTCCCCCAAAAAAAAAAAAAAAAAATTTTTTTTTTTTTTTTTTTTGGAAAAGGGGAAAAAATTTAAAAAAATTTTTTTTTTTTTTTAATTTTTTTTTTTTTTTTCCCCTTTTTAAAAATTTTTTAAAAAAATTTTTTTTTTTTTTTTTCCCTAAAAAATTTAAAAAAAAAAATTTTTTTTTTTATTTTTTGGGGGGGCCCCCCCTTTTTTTAAAAAAAAAATTTTTTTCCAAAAAATTTTTTTTTTTTGGTTTTTTTTTAAAAAAAAAAAAAAATTTTTTATTTTTTTTTAAAAAAAGGGGTTTTTTCCTTTTTCCCAAAAAAAAAAAATTTTTTTTTTTTTCCCTTTTTTTTTTTTTTTAACCTTTAAAAAAATAAAAACCCAAAATTTTTTTTTTGGGTTTTTTTTTTTTTTTCCCTTTTGGAAAAAAAAAAAATTTTTTTAAAAAATTTTTTTTTTTTTTTCCCTTTTAAATTAAAAAAAAAAACCAAAAAAAATTTTTTTTTTTTTTTTTTTTTAAATTTTAAAACTTAAAAAAGGGGAAAATTTTTTTTTTTAAAAAAATTTTTTTTTTTTTTAACGGAAAAAGCTTAAAAAATTTTTTAAAAAAAATTTTTTTTTTTTTCTTTTTTTTAAAAAAAAACCAAAAAATTTTTTTTGAAAAAAGGTTTTATTTTTTTTTTTCCCCCCCCCCCTTTTTTTTTTTTTTTTTTTTTTGGGTTTTTTTTTGAAATTTCAAAAACAAAAGGTTTTAAAAACTTTTTTAGAAAACAGGGGGCTTTAACCTTTTTTTAACCCTAAAAATAAAAAGCTTTTTTTAAATTTTTTTTAAAATTTTTTTTTTTGCCAAAGTTAAAAACTTTAAAATTTAAGCAAAACAACGGGTTTAAAAACCCCTTTTAAGCTAAAAACCCAAAAAAAAATTTTTTTTAAAATTTTTTTTAAATTTTCTTATTTAACACAAAATTTTGGAAAAACTTTTTTAGCAAAACAACATTTTTGGTTTTTTTAAAAAGCTAAAAGACGAATTTTTTTTTTTTCGTTTTTTTTTTTAAATTATTTGGAACGTTAAAATTAAAATTTAAAACTTTAAAAAACAATTTTTTTTATTTTTTTTTTAACCAAAAAGAAAAAACAAATTTTAATTCTTTTTTTAAACGCGTTTTTGAAGTTTAACGTTTTTAAAAAAAGATTAAAAAAAATTTTTTGGGAATTGCTTTTGGGGTAAAAAAGATAAAAAAACGAAATTTTTTTTTAAAAGCTTTATTTAACGTTTAAGCGAAAAAAATTTTTTTTAAAAAAAGTTTAAAATTGCTTTTTAACGGTAAAAAACTAAAAAGGAAATTTTATTTTGTTTTTAAAAATTTCTTTATTTTGTTTTTTCGCAAAATTTTAAAAGCATTTTAAAAACCCTTTTATTAATTGCGTTTTTAAAAAACAACATAAAAGGAAATTTTTTAACTTTTTTTAATTTCCTTTTTTAAATTTAACGACTAAAAAAAATGCTTATTTTAGCAAAAAAGCACGTTTAGAGCTTTAATCTGCGTTTTTAAAGCGTAAAACAGCATAAAACGACAAATTTTATTATTCGTTTTTATTAATATTGCTTCTATTTGAACGATTTCAACGATCTAAAATGCTTGAAAATGCTTATTTTAGCAAAACAGCACGTTTTTAGCTTTAGTCTGAGTTTTTAATGCGTAAAACAGCATAAAACGGCAGGAATATTATTCGTTTTTATTAATATTGCTTCTATTTGAACGATTTTAACGATCTAAATGCTTGAAAATGCTTTTTTTGCAAAACAGCACGTTTCGAGCTTTAATCTGCGTTTTTAAAGCGGGAAACAGCATAAAACGCGAAATTTTTCTGTTCGTTTTTATTAATATTGCGTCTATTTGAACGATTTCCCAAAGATCTAAAATGCTTGAAAATGCTTATTTTAGCAAGACAGCACGTTTTGAGCTTTTTAAACGCGTTTTAACGCGTAAAACAACATAAAACGACGAAATTTTATTATTCGTCGTTTTTAATAATATTTCGTCTATTTGAACAATTTCAACGATCTAAAATGCTTGAAAATGCTTATTTTAGCAAAACAGCACGTTTTGAGCTTTAATCTGCGTTTTAACGCGTAAAACAGCATAAAACGACGAATTTTTTTTATTCGTTTTTTTAATATTGCTTCCCATTTGAACGATTTCAACGATCTAAAAAGCTTGTGCTCATTTTAACAAAACAGCCGTTTTGAGCTTTATTCTGCGTTTTAACGCGTAAACAACATAAAACGACGAAATTTTTATTATTCGTTTTTATTAATATTGCGTCTATTTGAACGTTTCAACGATCTAAAACAGCGAAAATGCTTATTTTAGCAAAAACACGTTTTTAGCTTTAATCTCGTTTTAACGCGTAAAACAGCATAAAATGACGAATTTTTTATTATTTGTTTTATTAATATTGCTTCTATTTGAACGATTTCAACGATCTACAATGCTTGAAAATGCTTATTTAGCAAAACAGCACGTTTTGAGCAATCTGCGTTTTA